>NC_007270.2:1027500-1212663 GCF_000002725.2 Leishmania major strain Friedlin | reverse complement strand
ACCAGCACACGCGTACACCAGTACAGTAGTACACCGTCACGCACCCGTCCAGGTGGAGAGGGTGTCGCTGTGCAAGGAATCAGTGGAGATATAAACCCTAACCCTAACCCTAACCCTAACCCTAACCCTAACCAGTACAGTAGCACACCCGTACACCAGTACAGTAGTACACCGTCACGCACCCGTCCAGGTGGAGAGGGTGTCGCTGTGCAAGGAATCAGTGGAGATATAAACCCTAACCCTAACCCTAACCAGTACAGTAGTACACCCGTACACCAGTACACTAGTACACCGTCACGCACCGTGCAGTTGGAGAGGGTGTCGCTGTGCAAGGAATCAGTGGAGAGAAAAACGCATACCCGTACCCGTACCTTATCCGTGGAACAGAAGTTAGGCGCGCTCGCAGCAACTCAGTGAGCTTCTAATACGGATAGGTTAATCAGCCGTCTAAACGGCCACAAGACAGAGAGCAACTAGCGCGGTTGTGCAGTGGGTGCTTCCCTTAATCCCCATCCCTGTTGCAGAGGGAAGGTGCACAAGCGCCCGCAGCACGCCTTTCGCACTTAGACTTGCGAAATGAGGGTAGCAACAGCCGCAATGGAAACGACCGGGAGCGCCACGTGCCACGCACGGCCACGTCTATCACACCGGCGCAGGGAAATCGGCAGATGCAACGCTTGGCGCACAAACGGTACACAGCTCTTCGCCTTCTGGTGTACTTTCAGCGACTCGAACGCGTCGAAACCCACCTTTCGAGAGAACGCGTGTGCCCGATGGGGCTCACCCTCCGCGTGGAAGAAGGATGGCGGAGCGTGCGCGTTGCAGGCCGCAGAGCTTCTTGAAGGGGCATTCTCAGCGCGCGGCCGCCAGCATCGATGGCGTGGCTGTGCGCGCATGACTGTCAGAGACGTCGAGGCTCGGCAACAATGACCGTTGAGCCACCAAGTGCGAGGCTCATCATCTCTCCGCATTGTGGAAGGCTTAAAGGTGTCGGCGACGAGCCCCACCTACAACGTGACCACTGGATGCGCCGCGAGATGCGTTACAGTGGGCGAATTTGCGCCCATCCAGATCCATCACGCTCTGAGGGACGCCGAGAGGCCCCACGTGCGCTGGCAACTCCCACCGCATCGGGAACGCGCTATCAGCGCAGGAACAAATGTGCCATTTGCGCCTACGTGTCATCATTGATGAAACCACCTCTGTGAGAGGGAGACAATAGCAAAACGCGAGCACATCGCCATATCCTCAACCGGAGAGTACAGAACGAATCCAATGAAAACAGCGTCGTTGACACAGCTGACCGTTGCGGACTCGAACCTCTCCAGCAGCCCGAGAAGCGACGGAGTCTAGGTGCTCACGGTACGTTGACGGGTTGGACTCGTCACAGTCGCCTGCAGACCATGAACCTCTAGCTGCTCTGCCGGAGGTGCCGCGCAGTCAGAGTCAAGAGAAGACGCCTGGCGACACGCAAGCCGTGGCACTGTGTGCCATATGTGACGGACAGAACAGTGGACCTGTTCTGAGAGGCTCCTATGCGCATGCAGAGGCGGGCCACCGTAAACCCACACCCTTGGGAACGCCGAACCGAAACTGTGATAGGCGCACGAGCTTCACAAAGTGGTACACGTGCGCCGGGGAGCCGCCGTGCCGTGTGCCCGGCAGAAAGTGAAGCTCTGCCGCGACGCATGTAGCGTCGTTGAGGTTTGCAGAAACGGACTTGGTGAAGTTCGCGAATGTCTCTCGCACCGGCTATTATTCTTCCGGTTCTGCTTACTCTGAGGAGGTGTGGCGTCTGAAAAGAGAATAAAAGGAGGGCAATCTTGCTGCGGTGCGGCATCCGATTAGCCCTCTTAATAGGACAGGGAGTCGAAAACGACCCGCACGAGGGGGAGCGCGTTGGGGGGGGGGGAGGGAGACTCCAGAAAGCAGCAGGTCCTGTGGGTTGAGAAGAACGGAAAGAGATGCGAACGTGACGAAAGGCGTGCAAAAAATGGTGCCGAAACGAATGCGCTCCCAGTGTTCTCTCACCACAAAACACTTTGTGCACCGCCCAAGGTCCGTGTCTTGCTCTGCCTACCATAGAGCATGGGGGGCGACGAGACGCACGCGATAGATGCGCCCGAGGGGCTGCCTGGTCGCCCCTTACGTTGCAGTTGCCCACGTGCGGTGCAGAAAAGGAAGTAGCATCCACCCATTGGCGTAGAGATGCACATCGATTGGTTGACCGTACAGAGAGCCGGAAAGGGCCCCACATGTATGCGCATGTCTGTTGGGGGGAGGGGGTCAGAGATGCAACCCAGTTTGTCGGCTGAAAAGGTGACTCTTCTACGATCTCAGTAAAGAACAGCAGTAGCACAGCACCTGTAAAGTCGCTGCGACGCATGCGTCGCACAGTGGGGACACTGTGTCGAAGATGCTGCAGCTCTCCAAAACAAGAGCTACCTGCGAGTATCTCCAGAGTCGCGTGTCCAGGCCTTGCTCCAGAGACACCGCTGTCTCGATACGCCCCTCATTCCGACGGAAAAAAAGAGGTGGGCACCTTTCGCAGAGCTGCGGGAAAAAAGGAGGGGGCAAAGTCCAAGCACACCCTCGCCACCGTCAACGGTGTTTCGCGGGCATCATAGACGCACACCAGTCTCCGATCGGCGTAGGACTCAACCCTCGACGACAGCTTCGCCACGCTGACGAGACGTTGACTGTCTAGTATCGCACGGCTCCTGATAGCCGGTGCGCATCCCGACAGCTATTCGCTTCGTCGCGTGTTGTGATTCTACGTGCTTCTGAACAAGCGAGGACACAGAACGCTGCACACGCCAACATGTCAACTACACCAACAAGAGAAATGAAAAGAGACGATTTCGATAATGGGTAACCACCACACAAGAGAAACAAGGAGGGGGAAGGAGACAGTGCAAAACGTTAGGCACCAGGTAAAGGGGCAAAAAGCGGCCGTCGAGGCACAGGCATACAACAAAGGTAGGGGGTTAGGGAAAAACCATTTACGTGGAAGAGGGGAGGTGAAAGAGGACCGTGTTCTCGGAGACTTACCCCCTGCAGTACATAACAGAGGCAGCAACCGCGCTGAGAAGACAGAAGACAGGCGCTAAAACCTCGCACAAACAACAATTCTTTGGGTTCTCTCCACACCGCACGAGAAAGGCGGGGTGAGGAAAAAACGTGAGACGTGCGAGCAGCCGCTCTTGTGCGCGGCAGCTTGCTTCTCTCCGAGTCACAGCGCGCATCCGCAACACACGTCGGGGTTTCACTAAGGAGTATCCGGCCACTTCGAACGCACAGCACAAGCAAACGAATATGTGTCCTTGCGGGGGTGTTACGGACACCTTTGGCAAGAACAAGGCGAAACAAGGTATCCGGAGAACCGTGCGCTTCGCTAGAGGCACGGGTGTGAACCCGTAGACGGAAAAGAGAAAGAAACATCGAAAACCGCGCACGCAGCATGAAACCAGGTAACACAGACGCCGAGGCAAGACACCATACACCCACAGTTACGGGGGAGAAGGTAAAAGACAAAAATGCACGCCAAAAAAAAGGCGAAGAATACCCACCACCGAGGTTGGCATGTGTCGCAGTGCGGTACACTGGGCAAACGGCGGCTCTCCACTTTACCGTCCGCAAAAGACACTGCATTCGCGTACTGATCAATCGCGATCCTCCGGCGTTTCTGCGCATCCAGTGATCGGCCCCTTGGGGATTATGTGTGGCTTGCTCCCACCACCCATCGTCTGTGCATCGCATTGAGCGGCCGTGGCCGGCTGTCGTCCGCGACGCGAGAGTCTTCTCCAGACATAGTCAAAATGAACTTTGGCCGATATGTCGAGGTCATCCAGGTGCTGCAGCGCGCTGTGATTCGCTTCGATCCTGCGTAAACGCGGCGCACCGGAAAGCGGTGCGAGACTTCGCAAGTGGCGGCAGTGGCTGACGTCAATGAACATCAGCCGCGGGCACCGGTTAAGTCCGCTCACGTTCTGCAACCCACTCCAGCAGGCATTTATGCTGCGCAGCCGCGGCGCACCCGCCAACGGCGCGAGACTCTGCAGCTTCGCGCAACGGCTGACGTGGAGGTGCTCAAGCTGGGCGCACGTGTTCAGTCCATCAACGTTGTTGACGGCACTTTCAGATGCCTTGATGATGCGCAACCGTGGTGACCCGGACAATGGTGCAAGACTCACCACCCCACGACAACCGGTAAAGTCAACGGACTCCAGTCGCGAACACCGGTCGAGGCCGTCGACGCTCTGCAAGCCGGTCCAGGACGCATCGACAATCCTCAGCTGTGCCGCACCGGCCAACGGCAGGAGACTCGTCAGCTCCTTCGCACATTGCAAGCTGACATGTTCGAGCTGCGGGCAAGTGCCAAGCCCATCGATGAGCCTTACGGGGCAGCCGCGAGCGTTGAGAATCCGTAATCGCGGAGCGCCGGCCAGCGGTGCAAGACTCGTGAGTCGGCGTGAGTCGGTCAAGTTGACACTCTCCAGCTGAAGGCAGCGGTTAAGGCCGTCGACGGTTTCGGTCCCGCTCAGCATCGCGTTGATCACCCGCAGCCGCACAGCTCCGCTCAACGCTGTCAGGCTTCGTAGTTGCTTTAGCTCCGTGAAGTTGACAGTCTCGAGTTGTGGGCATAAGTTCAGCCCCTCGATATCCTCGACACTGCTCCACGCCGCGTTGATCGCTTTCAGGCGCAGTGAGCCGGACAGCGGCGCGAGGCTCAGCAGCTCAGCGCAGCAGCTGAAGTCCACACTTTCCAGATTCGGGCACGTATGCAGCCCATGAATGTCGCGCACGGCGCACCGCGTGGCAGAGAAAATCCGCAGCCGCGGCGCCCCGGCAAGCGGCGCGAGGCTTGTGAGTCGTTCGCATTCGGTGAATCGCACACTTTCCAGGTTCACGCATTCGTCAAGGCCCTCGATATTCTCCACGTCGCTGTTCGAAACAGTAAGATATCTGAGTTGCGTAGCACGTGCCAGTGGAGCGAGGCTGCGCAAATCGCGACAGTACAGGAGACTCACGTCCACGAGCGCTCGGCAGACCTCAGAGAAGGCGAGCTGCTCAACCTGTGCGCCAACCAACGACAGTCTCTTCAAGCAACAGGCACACGCCAGTCGGTCCACGGAAAGCTGTTCTCCTTGCATGCCATTGATGGAAAGGTCCGTCAACTGTGGAAGCTGCCAAATCAGCTGCAAAGTGGTGTTGCTGCAGCCGCCAACGTGTAGGGAACGCAAGCGGAGTGTCGGTGACGCCAGGGCTGTGCAAAGTGCATTGTCGATCTCGCCCGTGACTCGCGCATCGACTCGCTCAGGTTGCAGCGCGTACGGGTTCAGGGCGTAGTACTCCTTCAAGCCAAGTTCGACCGCCTCGACCTTGGACGAGACGTCCGCAGGGGCGGCAAGCAGCGTGTACAGGGCAGAGGCGCCCCTGGCCTTCAAGGGAAGAGCACTCTTCTTGAGCCACCAGCTGGAAAAGTACAGCGCCTGGCGCAAATCATAGGGAACTCGGCCGTACTCGAGTGTGTGGAAAACACGGTTCCCAGAGAGATCAAGCGTCGGGTTGCTGTTGCCGATGGCGCCAAAGAGAAGTTCGCTATACAGACGCGCACTAGGCGACACCGCAGCCACTGTAAAGGAAGCTCTACCAGAGAGAGAGCACAGCGCCAGCGCCAATGGATCGTACGAGAATGCGGCGAGCAGGCGGAACCCTTTGCTGCCACTAATCCTGTAATCTTCAGTAAGGAGTAAACTTTGATGCGCATGCTGCACAGCATCAGTAACGTGGTCCATCTCACCGGTGCTGGCAAAGCGCAATAGGCATCGTAGACAAGCCTTGCAACACGAGAAACCGTTTACAACTCGAGTGAGCGCGCAAGAATAGGAGGAGAGTTGCCCCTGAAGACGCAGAAGAAAGCGAGCAAGCGATTTTTCGTCGCTGCGAAAGGTATATAGAGAGACAGGTGTTGAGAACAGCAGACAAGCGTTTTCACGCATGTTTAGACGCCCACGACACGCCGCGTGTATCTACCTCACCCTGGGCCCCACGCGGCCGCTGTGCTATTGCACTGCTTCCAGAAAGACGAATTCTTTTGTTGCTCCCCCACTACCACCACCGCCGCCTCCTGTCCCCCGCAAGAGAGAAAGAGGACTCGTATCTCGTGCTCAAGTTTCGCCTGTCGTCTTCGCGCTGAAATAAAAGAAAAGAAACCGCCGCAGTCGTGCATGCGTGGGAGCTGTGCGTCTGGAACCGAGGAAACTGTGCGGTCCAAGAAGCGATTCCTGATGGCGTGTTGTTGCGGCATCGAGCGATACGCGTCCTCTTCTACATCTCTCGATATACGTATAGCCGACAAGGAAATGGAGAGCAGGCACACAAACGCTGCGGTACTCGAAACTATCGGAAGTCGTCAGTGCAGCGCCAAAGACACACAAGAGAACACATAAGAGGGGGAAAGAGACTCGGAGGAGAGGGTGTCTCCCGTAAGGAATTTGCGACGGCCTCCTACGCACCGGTGAGGGATTCACGACACGCGGAGCACGTGCGGTGCACGAGGAGGATCACAGGGATGCCGCCAAAGCGACGCAAGCAACCGTCGACCTCTCCCGACGTGCGCGGCGAGACCAGAAAATACGCTGCCCATTGTCCGAACCTGTGAAGTGATTGCCAGCCCCTGCCAGCGCGTCATCGCTCCGAGCCAGACCTCCACCAGTGGGAGGAAGGAGCGAAATGCGTACAAAGGTAGCAGCCACAAAAAGATCCAGCATAAAAGAGCAGAAAAGGAAAAGCAGGCCGTACCCCGCACACCTCTTGTAGAGAAAAAAATGAATAGGCAACGATCGCGTAGAAATCAAGGGCAAAAGGGTACAACAAAAAAAAAAAGTGTAATGGAGTCCAATCTCTGTAGTGGATTTGAACCCTCGTGACACTCACGTATGAAAGAGAGCAGAGTCGATCCGGGTGACGGCGCGCCTCGGTAGAGGCGAAGTCACAGGAGCGCAGATGGTCCGCAGGCGCCCCTACTCACAAAACAAAGCACCAGCCGGCTACGTGGCCGCCCCGCTCTACGACAACGCCTCTACTCGTGAGCACAACTCGAGAAGCTGAACAGCACCGTCTGCTTTCTTTTCGTTTCACATTGTCTCCTCTTTGGCGAGAAACGAAGAGAGAGGGGTCTGTTTCAGGCACAGTTTACAGTAGGGGGGGGGGAGAAGAGAGGCCTACACAGACCGACCGACACACACACGGCTGGTCGCCAGGAAAAGAAGTGGAGAAAAATGGTATTCAGCATGACCCCGGCATTCGACTGCTAACATGGAGACGGGGGTCGGTGCACCGCGCGGAAGTGAAGAACTATACAAAAAAATGTAAGTGGCCGGGGAGAGGAGACGAGAAAAAAAAAGCGAGCGTCACCAGCGGTACGTACGTACAGGGCATGCACACACACACACACACACACACACACACACACACACACACACACACACACAGACACATACCGCACGAATCAGTACGCGCACGACACAGTCTTGGGGTGGAAAGGAAAAAAAAAACAGAGAACCAGAAGGCAGAGGGTGGAGAAGAGCGGTCGACACTTGAGGGAAAACACACATGAGAAGAGTACTCAAATGACCAACGCGTGGAGATAGATGTACCGGTCATGAGGAAGACGTACTTTGAACTGCATTTCGAATGCGGAGGCGCACGAGTTACCACCTCTCGACATGTAGGATCCGTTGGACGGAGGTAGCGCCTGTTTCCTGTGGTGGTGAGTGGCACACATACGGCGTTGCCGCGGTCTTTGTGTGTGTGTGTGTGTATGTGTGTGTGTGGGGGGGGGGCAAACGGAAAGCGGTTGCACGCTAACGGGGAGTTTTGTGCGAGAGCACGTGGCACTTCCGAGGCCCTCATGCCGGCGAGGGACTCTAGCGGTCCCACCGCAGTTTCGTCGCGGCCGCGGAGACACGCTACCGCCACCTCTTCGCTTCGCGCAAAGTGCGAGAGGTCCGTCACAGCGCTGCAGCAGCGACAGTCCAGCACCTTCAGCATGGTGGTTCGCGCATAGGTGAGAGATGTCGCCCACCTTCGTCGGTTGCGAATTCACAGTTTACCGGTGCTGGCAATGACGCAGACGGTCGGCCCCCTCGACTTTGCGGAAGAAGCTCAAGATAACGAACGCGAAACGTAGCTGGTGCAGCGTTGAAACCCAATGCTTCTCACTTGATGGCCAGGCGAGATCGGCGGGAATGAGTCGCGGGGAGCCGCCAGGCAGGGAGAAATCGACCAGCTGTGGGCAGATGGCGAAGTCGGCCATCTTCATTCCCCTGCTGGTGGTGGGTGTACAGGCGCCGCCGTCGATGATGAAGTCCAGATAAAAAGACTTCTCGCAGGCGCTCCGAGCCGAGCAGAGGCCGAATCCAGCTTACCAGCGTCTCAGTGGCACAGGTGCACTGCCGCCAGAGCCCGGCTCGTGTAGAGAATGGAGGCGCCATCAAAGGCCGCCATGAGCAGCCGAGCAGCTCTCTATCCAGTGTCGATAGGTTCTTCACCCAGCGGCAGCTACGAAGGTGGACCACCTCCAGGACCGGGCCGCCACAAACAGTGGAGAGATCCCGGGCACCGCTGTAGCAGGCACGAAATACCCTTAGCTGCAACGCTGCGGTGCAGGCGGAAATTTCGCCAGGCTTGTCGCGCCTCCCCATTCCCAGTCCCCCTACCCCAGCCCTTTCCCGACCACCTTTCATGCGGGCAAAAGGCGTGCCCCAGCCACGTGACGGCTGTGTGACAAATGATGAGGAGACGCAGTATCTGCACCGCGCAAAACCAGGGCGGCATTTTCGTCTCCCGGAACTCAACGTCCGCGATAGTGAGAAAAGGGATGTGCTGCTTGCTCTCCTGACGGGCCAAGTCGACACGGTCGCTACACAGAAACAGCTCCTGACACTCGGGCAAGCGGCTGCCTCACGCGGGCCGGAGAAGCGATCTTGCCCTTCGTGGTAGCGAGCAGCTGCTCTTCCACCTCCAAGAGGCGTCCCATTCAAAGCGCCAAAAGAGCAACGGGAACCTGCGACCGAGCGGGGCAGGTCTTCTCCAACGTCGCTGCAGGGAGTGCAGGGCCGCCTCGCAGCTTCCATCGCCGGCTGCGACCGCTCACACAACACAGCTTCTGATTTCTGCACGGTATCCTCGATCCGCATTGGGACACCTTACCGCACAGGACTGCGAATCAGCCCTGGTGCCGGCATTTCCACAGTCGTGGCCTTCCATAGCCTTGAGCACGGGCGTCAAGGTGTACGCACAACAAAATACCACGTTCATGTGGGCATGCTAAACATCCATGCTCCACGACGTCGCGCACAAACGCTGCATCTGGCATCAGAATATTGTTTCAAACGTTTGAAACGAAGGAAGGATAGAACAAGAGAAGCAAAGGCGCGGCGAGACGTATTGCCGGCAGGGAAGACACACACACACACACACACACACACACACACACGAGCGCGAGGACTTACAATGGAGAAGAAACGAAAAAGAAAGAAGGCCCATGTGATGCGGGTACACTGAAATGCGCAGCGACCATCACGCATCACTCGGGGGGAAGACAAGACGAAAAAAAAAAACAAAGATCGACAAGAAGGCGAGTGGAACAGGCGAGCAGAGTTGCGGAGGACGTCTATTCGCTAAAGATGCATGGCAGAACGTACCACATCTTCTGCGTAGAAAACCGCGTCGCGGATAGAGAATGAGTGGCGCGCACAAAGATCCAAAACGTAGAGGAGGCGAAAAACAGCTTGGAAATCGATGAAAGAGGAGAAAGAGTTCAGGGAGGCGGCACAAGGAGCGGAATGAGAGGAGGTAGGGCAATCGGAGGGCAGCACATCACCGGGAGACGAACACCCCTGCACACCCCAAAGATGTGGGGCGGGCGCTTCTTCTTTTCGTCTTTCTTTTCACTTCGTTAAACACCACAGTTCGTGGGCGTGAAGGAGGAAGGTGGGCAAGCGTGAAGGCCATCCAACAGAGATGTGCTTGCTGTACTGCGCGCACCTACCGGCGCCCGCTACTCCTAACGAGAGATTCCCTGTCTGTTGCTGATGTACACGTTGTGGAAGAAAATACGGAACTATGCTCACACGTCGCCGTCTCCTACTCCGGCGCTCAAACAGAGTCCTCGTGACTGGTGTGCTCCCGGCAAGCCTTTAGTAGGGAGCCGTAAGCCTTATGTGACATCGTCGACAAAATTGTTTTCTGTGCCCACCGCGGCAGCAGCGCTGGTATACCAACATTGTTTGCAGAACTCATGACGAGAAGAGTGCCCGGTGACGACACTGTGCCATCCAGCACACGCTGCTGTGTATCCTTCCATACATTGTAAACGAGCTTGGTGCTCGTCATGTCGAACATGCTTCCCATGGTACACAGCGAGCGAAGCTGGTCTGAGTTGCGAAACAGCTGCGCTTCTGCATCGGCAATCGGAAGAAGCAGGATATGTTGGAAGTTCATGTCTACCTCTGCACATGGCACAGCCTCTCGATTTGCCTGAAGCCATGCACGAAGCGATGGCGCAGCTGTCGAAGCCACCTCACGCGTGCGTTTGGACCCGCTATACAGCACGTCGTACATTTTACTAGCAGTGGTAGCGTCCTTGGACATGACTGCAGCGCTTTCGGCGAAGCAGTACGCGTAGCTTAGACGCTCGTACTGAAACAGCCGGTCCGCCAGGCCGAAGCGGCGTAGCAATGGGCCACCGACACGGTGCGTGAACCAGCCATGGTCGTCGAGCACGACGCCCGCCACATCTGGGACAAGGGTGCACACATCGCCAGAGCAGCAGGGGCGCATTTTCGCCACGGCGGCGAGGGGGCGCCGCAACGGATCGACTTCGGCCAGTGTAGAAGGGCATTCTCCAGAAAACTGCTCAAAATTGGTGTAGTTACAGTCCCACCCGCGCCGCAGCGTCACATTTGTGAGATGCTCGTACACGGTTTTACTCGGAACCCCGGGAAAGAATCCGACGATGCGTATCACAGGTGACTTCTCACCGCTCGAAGCCGCGTATTCGGCGCACAGTCGGAGAATCTGCAGCTGCACTGTGTTTGTCTGGTAGCCGTGGCGAAAGTCGTCGCATTCCATCTCCCACGGTATGGCCTGATCCTGGAGTCGCATGCTGGCAACAGCGTCCGCCGTGCCGGCGTCCGGTCCCTCGAAGACGGAAGAAGCTAATGCTGGGGCTCGCTGCGCATAGTGGGCGGAGGCAAGCGCACTCGCGACAACCCCAATCGCGGTTGCCCGAAAAAGTGTACGGAGATGTGGCATCACGCCTAGTATCCCTCATAAAATGGCTCGCAAACGCGTTTTTCACTCGGTGAACGCTGTCCAACAGACTCACCGGCAAGAGTGGAGCGCATGTGTGACGACGACACCTTCAAACAGAGAGAAACGGAGGGAAGGAATGTGAGCAGTGGCAACAATGGCGGCAAAAAAAAGGTGAGCTGTTTGGGGCACCGACGATGGGATAGAGTCGGCCCAATCAAAATATCACATCATCTCATCAACGCGACGCGCCGCGCCCCCGTCAAACAGGCTCCCTCACCTTCACGGCCCCTCCCCCTCCGCCTTCCTGGCCACTTGTGGCCCTATCAAGCAGAGGTGAGAAGGACAACACGATGCGCGTCCCACTGTCCAGCAGGCGAGAGAGGAACACGGAGAAGGAGAAAAGGCATTCGCCATCTGCTGTCTGCGAAGCCGTGTGTCTGAGAAGCGTGACATACACACGGCTTCGCAGACAGGCACAGACACGCGCCATAAACGGTGCAGAAAGATCACAGATGTGCCCTCTCATTGTCTGTCTTTTGCTTTCTTTATGAAATATATATAGACGCGCATGAGAATCCCTCACTAGCAAATGAAAAAAAAAATGAAACGCAAAGCAAGCAAACATGCTGGCACGGGTTTACGCCTTAGATTGGCCAAATTTGCGGATCTGAACCTGGAAGGCCAGGGAGTCAGCGAACTTATGGCCCTTGCGGGTCAGGCGCTGACCAGACTGCGCACCAGGCTCCACGAGGCCGAGCTTCGTCAGCGACTTGCAGGCCCAGTGGAGGGGACCGGTAGAGGAGGTCACGGTGTGCTCAGGGCGGCTGCCGTAGTTCTTCTTGTTACCGAAGCGCTTGCTGAGGCCACCGTAGCCCACGCCAGGGCGCAGGTAGATGGCGCGCAGGACGGCGGCGCAGCGGATGTAGTACCAGTCCGGGTTCTGCGGCGCGCGCTCGCGGCCGTGAGAGCTCTTCATGATCTCGGTGCAGTTCGGCACGAAGATCTTGCCCTCCTGTTTGAAGTGGCGCGCCGCCGTCTTGATCCAGCGCCAGGCGCTGACGTCTTTCAGGGTCGCACCCTTCCGCTTGCCGATGCGGTGGATCTTGTTCCTCGGTGCAGTCATGTTTGGATACAATGCTGCCGTGTGTGTGTGTGTGTGTGTGTGTTTTTGGGGTAGGAACGGTGAAATGAACGCATTTCGCGGCGTGCGAGGAGGAGGAGTGCATCACCGAGGTCGGCGAGTTGAGGCAACGAGTAGGTGTGAAAGAAGCGGGCGTAGTCATGCAGGTGTAGTTGCAACAAAAAAAAAGGGAAAGAAAGCACATCACATGGAGAGACGTACGAATGGCAGCAACATGAGAGCCAGTCCGTGGAAGAGGAAAGGAGAGGGCGGCGGGGCACACTTCCCCATGAGAACACGCGTCTCTGCGCTCGACATCGCCCTTGAGACACGCAGAACGCGGGAAGCACTCCCACACGGGGTGGCGCGGATACGCCATACATGACGCACAAGTGGTCGGAGGCGGCCACCGGCGAGTAGAGCACGCAGACACCGGAAAAGCCCGTTTCTTCGGCTACTTGTTGTTGACTTGAGTGTGTCCTTCCACGTGACACGCGACAGCAGGCGGCGCTGCAAGAGGTCACTCCCTATACTATATCGCGCATAATCCTGGAGACAATGTCCTCGCGCTCCACCTCGCCTTTGCCCTCATTGAACTCACGCGTGAAATCGTCGATGGAGTGAAAAAGCGCCTCGATCGCGTCGCGGTCGCTCTGACAGAGGACGCCAGTCTCTTCATCCACGGAGGAAGTCTGGAAAGCAGAAAAAGGTGCGGCACCGCGGACAGCGGCAGAGGTGGGCAGGGCGTGCCCGCCAGCGCCATCGTGATGGTCCTCGGAGAGGAGTCCGTAGCGGCGCCGCAAGACGGATAGCTCAATGAGCAGTAGGCGACGAAAGGCGCTGTAACCGTCGTCAGAGAAGCCTCTCTCAGGGTCGGATGTTGCTGGTTTTGCCATTGTTTGCATCGCTTCTGCGTTTCATGCCGTTGGTGGCGCACAAACGTAAAGAGGAGGAGCCCGACAACGGACGACGAAAGACTCAACACAGAGACGGGGCACGCTGACATTAGACGCGGCGTACGCAGCAGAACAGCTGACGAGACAGCAAGAAGAGAGAGCAACTCGGTACGCCATGAGTGGCGAGCCACGCAAGAAAACTGCTCGGTGGTCGTATTTGCTTGCGTACAAGTGAATCCGCGAGGTGGGCTTTCGAACCTTCTCGAAATCTGTTCATTGCCTCTTCCACAGCGTTCATGATCCCTCTTATCCATTGATGATGTTCCCCTGTTTTTTTTTCTGAAACACGGCAGAGTGTAGTTGCAGAGCAGCAGAGCAGAAAAGAGTTAAGCAGGATGAAGAGCACAAACACACACACACACACAAAGGGATCAAAAGGTGTCGGCGCTGGTGACAATACTATCGTAGGGATAACACCTGGAGTAAACGTCCAGTGGCGCAGTCGTGCATAGGGCGTGGATGAGAAAGAGAGGATTCCCAAGGGCGTCGAACACGTCGACACCAATGGCGCCGTCAAGGGTCGCAAATCCGCAGCTCGCGTAGTCCTGCACGGTACCCCATACACTGCACCAGCACCCACTTTGCTGACACTCCCATCGCAGGCGCCACTCCACACACGCGTCGAAGGCGCGTCGAGTTTGCACGTTAATGGGCGAAAATACGCGTAAAAAAGATATGCACGATATCAACGAGAGCTGGAGATACGGGTGTATTCGAAACTCGCCCAGATTGGCGTAGCGCGCCGTCGTCGCCGTCCCGCAACTGAGCTCTACAAACATGTTCGGGTTTTCATACACCTCGCAGTCATGCGCCGAGTACGCATGCGGGCAACCTGTAGAGTGCCCAGCAAGAGCGTTCCGAAAGTGGCTCTCTAACTGCGGTTGCGTTAACCAGAATGGAGAGGTGTACGAGTTCCTCCCCGTGAGTTCGGCGAGTCGCTCCACTTCTTCTTCGACCTCGGTCAGACAAGTCCCGCTGCACGAGAGAAAGTCGGAGAGGTCGACATGCACTTTCACATCGCCATTGTTTCGAGAAACCATCCTTAGCCGCCTCCCATGCGTCATAATCACCTGAGCTTCCGCGATTGACGTAGAGGCATGTAAGTGCGGAATATGGAGAGGGCTAAATAGAGCTCGGTTCCCGCCATTTCGAGAGAGTCGGCCGCATAGCTGAAGCCTCTGGGCCGACGTGGTCAGTAGCTTGAGGGTGCTCTCTGTCACCCTTGTTTCTGCAAGAAGGCGAGAAATCCACCACGGGCAAGACCGCCCTATAACATCCTTTAGTATACCAGCATTGGAGTTGGACATGAATAGTGCACGTAGGTTGACCCGTGCATGCCTTCTGTGGTGGCTCTAGTGCTTTCATGATCAGTGAAAAAGCGAACGATTCACGAGGAGGAGCGAGGAAGTAGCGGAAGAAAACAAACAGAGTAGGGAGGACGTGTAAAAGTATTTGAGCGCCGACGCAGGGCATGAAGGAGAGACGGCTGCATTAGCGGAGTGGTGCTCCAAGCGGAGAAACACGAAGCCCAACTGAACATGTCGTATGCACGTGTCGTTCATCTTTCAAGCTCTCGACCCGTCCACAAGCGGAAAGGTCACCTCGCCGTACTAGCCTCACGTGAGCACGACAATGTGTTGTTTCACCCTGCCCGCCTTTCGCACCGTCTCTGCTGCATGAGGGGCGTTAAGGATGGCGAAAGGAAGCCTTCCGGCAAGTGGCCAGTAGGGCGCCCTTCCTCCCACTATCATCACCACCGCCACCCTCCCGCACTGAGTGAGGGAAGGGTCTGAGTACTCATGACCTCTCCACGACGAGAAAGTACCGGGGAGTGTGCGTGTTGTTACTTTTCTTTTCGTTCAAGGACCTCCATCTCTCACATTAGACAAGGCGACTCATATATATATATATATGTATATATATATATGTATCCGTGGAAAGACAAGAGAAGCTCTGCGGTTACTGCAAAAGCAACAACGAACACAACGGAATGGCGTACAGAACTGCGAAAAGGAAAAGAAAAGGTAGTATATATATATATATAATCAGCAAAAGATTTTTCGTGGTGTATCTTTTTTTTTTCTCGTTTCCTTTTCGTTCACTGCGAAAAAAGAACCTCTTCGTTATTGACCGTTTTTTTTTCCTTTTCCGTTTCCTTCGAGGAAGAACCGCGGGAACCAAAATTAGTGCAGACCTCATCGTTTTGTCTGGACTCTTTTTCGTGTGGCTTCCTGGCGGAAGAGTGAGGCAGGACGCTACCTTGTCGTTCTTATTGCTTGGCATGCTGTGTGATCAAAGTATTTCAAATGAAAAGGGAGCACAGCAACACAAAAGAAAAACAAAAAAACGCAGAGAACAAACAAAACGAAAAGGGGACTGAAGGGCATGAATGATACGAAAAAAAAGGCAGAGGACAAGTCGATGACCATTGTCTGCACTTCAAAACAATAGGCTAACGACGCAAGGAGAGGATGACTCCTGTACTCAAGACCTGACGTGATTTTTTCGTCTTAAACGGTATTTCTTCCTTCGCTTTTTTTTTTCGTGTGTGTGCTCGCTAAACGGACTCTACCGCGTTTGCCGTGTGTGGAATGCGTTCATGCTTTTTTTTCACCGTTTGCATGTTCGCTTCGTTTCTTCAGTCACTGTTGGGTGATCTTCGGCGCCGCCCTCACACAAAGTGGCACGCTATTCCTCCTCTGCTCACCAGTACACAACACTGTCGTCCCGATCGCGCTCTGTGTTGGAGCCAAGGAGGAGGAAGCGTGAATAGGAGAGAAGCAAGATATCGATTCGAGTTCCAAACCAACGCCGAGGCTTTGGCCTGGGGCCTAGTTTCTCCCTTCACTCTGCCTGTGCGGACATCCACGATGCTGCGCGAGCGGCGCGAAGAGAATGCAGATACGACCCAAAGCAAAGCAGTTTCTTTACGAAGCGAGCTCTTGTGCGTTAACGTGTATGTGCGTATGTTTCGTTGTGGACTGTGGAGAGGTCCGTTTAGTTTCTTTGCTTGAAGAGAGAGAGAGATTACGCGAAGAACGGGGAAATGTGCGTTCGTTTCAGGAAAGTGTAATCACTCACGCAAAAACGAGCTGTCACCAGACCGCTGCTAAGGTACAGCAAAGGGGGAGAAAAGGGGCCATGACACAGAAACGATGTCCGTCATCCCGTTTTCTTACATCGCCTCCGCCACCAAAACACACCCCTAGCACTTGAACATAGATGCGAGCTTACAACTATCAGCAAACCCATACTCACACGGAGACGTCTCGATGAAGCTGTGTGCGCCTGATAATGCACAGAGACGTGCAAGATACGGAACATTGACCGACATCCATGAGCAGACGCGTGATTCAGAGTTGCACGAAAGAGCACAGGAAAAGAAGGTGAAAATGCACCCAGAGCAGTCACACGTAGTCGAGCGTTGCTTGTCAAGACAAAAAAAAACTGAGTGCTTTCTGCTTTGTTTGATTGTTGCTTGTGTTGCTGCTTTGATAGCGATCTCTATGCTTTCTTTTTTGCGGGGGAGGAGAAGGATGCAGCTCCAACGAAACGTTAAGGAGGACAAGGATCGCACAGGGAAAAAAAACGATGGAAACACCGGAGAAAACAGAGAAACGCAATTCACAAAAGAGAGCGATCTACAAGACGATAATCGCAAGAAAATGCATGGAGATGCATCCACAAACACAAGCGCGCAATCATGCATACACACAGATGCAGCTAATCCACAAAAAAGGAGCAAAGCATGGCAAGCTCCATAACTATTAATCTTCACAGGAGAAAGGAAAAGAGATGACGTCAATGAATCATATATAAGCCTTTTTCCGTGCGGACGCTTTCTGTGTCCCTTGTGCATACGTATTCCCGGGTGAGAACAGAACGGCGTTTCGCCTTCAACCATGTAAAGTTAACCACACAAAGCACGAGGGACGAAAGTAGGTGGGGGAGGGAGATAAAGAAGTAGACCACGCAAAAGCAAAAGAGAAACCAAGGGAGAGAAGTACACATATGCAACCACACACGCACACACGCGCGCAGACAAAGAAAAAAAGACATGTATGAATGAGAAATGTTGAGGTCTAATGTAAGCAAAAAGAGGATGATCATCGCATCTTTACCTCCGCTCTCTTTGCATGAGCGACATACGTGAATCACACTTTGGTCGTTGTGTCGCCATCAACCCAGCACGACACTCCACAAAAGAACAAAGCTCACCATCCTTGTGGGGGCACCTCTAAGCCATGGGATATACAAACAGAAGACAGTGTTTTCTTCTTTGTGTGTTTCCTGTGCGTTTCTCGTCACAAGGTTCACGATGCAAGAGCCATAGACACACACACACACACACACACACACCTACACAAGCACGGAAAACGACTAGGGGCAAAGAGAACAGAAAAGAAGGAAAGCACCACAGCAAAAAAAAGGAAAAACAACCTCACACAACCACAGTCCGCTAGAGACGACGACGAGAGAGGAAAAGGAATTGGTTATCTGGGTCTGAAAAAAGAAATGAGAACGAGCACAAGACGACGTTCATCAGAGAAGTAGAGAGGAATGAAAACGGGAAACAGACAGAGAGACACATAGTCAGAGCCACATGCACAGGCACACACGGTGACAAGCAACCACTGAAACGAGACAAGACCAAAAGACATTCTCTTCCAAGCCGAAATTCGGATGTCACTCATGCACAACGAAGACACACAACACGTAAAGACCTCGCCTAACTTCCTGTTTTGCTCTGATGTAATCTCAAAACAGTACGGAGAGAGAAAAAAGAACAGAGAGAATGAACCAAAATACAGCAACGGGCAAGCACAAGGCAAAAACAAAACAAAAAAAAGAGAAAACGGAGGGAAGAGAGAGAGTGAAACAAAAACTATAAAAGCGAGCAGCGGGGATCCGTCAACGCACAGAGAGGAAAAAGGGGAGAGGGGCAGACCAAACCAGGAGAGGACGAAAAACAGTGGGAAAAGGGATCAAGGAAAGAAGCGAAAATAGGAGAAGAAATAGCAACCAAGGAGAAAAGACGCGGACGCGCGCGCGCCGAAACAGACGCAAACCGTGAGCGAAGAGGAAAGTCTGCCAAGAGAAAAAAAAAGAAGAGGCATAGAGAAGAGGGGAAAACAAGAGAAGGCCAGTTCTCGTTTAAAAAAGACTACTGGAAAGAGGGGTACAAACAACAAAAAAACGAAATCAGGGGAAGAGGGGGAACAGGGAACGAAACGAAGGGCATGCCCAAAGAAGCGGGAGAAGAGCAATGGTGGCAAAGGGACAACGAGACACACGCACGCACGAACAGCAAGGCCAATTGAATAGAGCATCACATATACAAACATACATGTGTATACAAATCGAGATGTGGGGGTGAGGCGAGAGAAGGAAAGAGACGTGTTAGCGAATAAAGGAATAGCAAAAAACGAGTTAGAAATACTCCGACAACGACGCACCGGGAGAGAGAAAAGGGTAAAACGAGGATCAGAGAAGAAAGGCAAGAAAAAAGGGCACTTCAAGGACAACAAAGGGGCGAACGAAAAAGAGCAAAAAAAAATAGGCGAAAACAAACAAAAAGGGGGCGGAAGAACCAAGCACAGTGAGAGCGTGTGACGAAACATTCACATGTCAACCCACATGAAAGGGAAAAACACGACACAGTAAAAAGAGAAAAGCAGCTTGCGCTCGAGCAGGTTGTTCACACGGCACTATCAAGAAGAAAATATGAAACACATGCAGACATGTGAACGTACATGCATTCTCGCAAACGCACGCCTTTTGCCGTCATTGAAGACATCACCTTTTTTTCTTCTGCGTCCGATGCATGGAGGTGAGAGGCGGTCGCAAATACGAGAAGAAGCATAAGAAAGAAGAGCTGAAGGATCTGCACAGCGAGGTGGTGCGTGGAAGTGCGTTTCATCACCCAACCAATGGCACCCGCACACGTGCACACATACACTCACGCTCTCGTTACTTAACCTGCCCGGCGGGGTATTGATTCGAGGATGCACTGGAGATGATGTTGAGTGGGTTGGTCGAGTACCCGACCTTAAGGCGCTTTCCGTGAAACTCGTAGCCGTTCATGGTGTCCACAGCCTGCTTGGCGCTGTCGGGATAGCGGAAGTAGACAAAGCCGTAGCCGCGAGGCATGCTGGTCTGTCGATCGAAGATGATGCGTGCGCCGTCGAGGGGGCCAAAGCGGGCGAAGAGAGTGTGCAGGTCAGCGCTGGTGACGTCCTGGGCGAGGTAGTTCACAATGAGCTGCTTTCGGTATCGCTCGTCGTTGGAGGGGACTGGAACCATCTGCGTCCTGTTGTGGCGAAGAGCGTTTTGGTCAGGAGACGACTGGTTCATCGATCCCTGGACTCCGCCTTCGTAGATAGTGCCCGGCGGCCCGCCAACGTACTGCTGGTTCGATTGCGACGGTATATTCATCGGAACAAGCTGCGGATTCTGCGCCTGGTACACACCCTGCTGTTGTGGGTGCTGAACGATAAACTGCTGCTGAGGGGTGTAGGAGGAAATGGCAGAAAACTGCTGCTGAGATTGGTTAGAGGGGAACTGCATCATCTGCGAGGAGGAGTTCGTGTTCGGCAGGTACATTTTGCGTGAAACCGCAAAAAAATAAGGCAAACCACTACAGTGCAATTCGCCGAAAAAAGGGGCAAAAAATGGATAACAAAGGAAAATGTGGGAGGTGGAACGAGAGAGGGAAAGGAAAAGAGGAGGAGGCAGTGGTGTTGGTGCTGAGTAAGGTGTGGGGAAGAGAAAGCCGGTTGCTTCACAATGGACAAAACGAGTGACAATGTCTATGTGAGAAGAGGAGGTGGTGATCGAGGATGGAGGTTACAGGGAGAGGGCGACAGAACAAAGCCAAGGAAGACAACCGGAGACGAAGAAGGGAAAATGGAGGGGAAGAAAGAGAAGTAAGGAAGACAGGAAAGTGGAAGAAATATGTGGGCTTGATTTTACTGCCCGCGCACACGCACATACAGTGGAAGCGACAGACAAAGGTACGCGCACAAGTTACAATGCGACGCGGATGTCGACATCGCAAACACGCACACGTGGACGTGCGAAGAAACCGGAGCAGCAACGAAAAAAAAAACAGCAGACGCGCCAGGGAGGGGTAAGCGGGCACATGCGTGGAAAGGGGAACAAGACGGTGGGGTTCACAAACGGAGAGGCGGAGTACGGCGGAGAGGAAAAGGAGGAAAGGAGAGGAGAGTTTAGGTGCGGTAGAGCAGGAAGAACAGTGACGCCACGGGCAACCGAGGCACTTCGTCGGTGTATCTCGGCGCACATCGACGCCTATTGGACACATGTGAGAAGAGGACAGCGAGGTTCTTTCGCTGCTTGCCACAGGCAATCATGCCACGTGGAAGAATGAAGCCCTCAAGTACTGCGAGAAGGCTAAGGAAGCACGGCACGGCTGCGTTGACACTTGGAACTCAGATATGTATTATCGGAATGCTCAAAGCAGCTGGGAACAGGAAGCAAAGTAGAGAGCAGAAAGGTTATGAGTGTAGACTTCAAAAAAAAGGGTGAGGAGGAGGGCTCCGGTCGTCGCCCATGACGGCACTCGGGGTTGGCCCGCAGCGACTGAGGCAAGTTCAGAACACCACGCGCACAAGAGAGAGAGAGAGATCTGTGTTGAGGAATGGAAAAAGGTCGCTGAGCGAAAGAGCGAGTGACGACCCTCTATCACACTCTATGAACAACTTGCAGCACGTAGCGGCGCTCGGACGCTGTCAAGAAATGATCCATCAACTGCAGCAAGTGGTCATGCGACACGGCGCAGTTAAACTCGAGCGTTTCAAGAATGACGAGCTCCTCCTTGATCGTGCAGCGAAGGATACGTCCTCTGGCGCTACGTGTGTGCGGAAGAAGATTGGTGAGATATTTGACCGATACCGTGTAGTCCAAATGCCACTTGAAGGCGAGAGAGTAAGCCGTGAAGAGTAGCTGCGGAACGTGCTCCCTGGCGAGCCTTAGAAAACAGTTGCTGCTATCCTCGCGCTGCTGCAAGAATGACAGCTCCCGTAGTCGCTGCCGTACGTAGTGGCTCAGCTGCAGCCGATCAACAAGGCAAAATGCAATAATCCACGAAACGGCGTCGAGGTGCTTGTTCGCGAGAAAAAGGTGTACAATGAGAGCATCCGGCGTTGAGGATGCATCAAAGCCGGCAGCCCACAAGGCGTCAAGTGCAGTGTCAGAGTCGGCGACGCTGTCTACGCCCTCGCTGTATGTTGCGACATCGGCAACAAAAGGCAAGCATCCCGGCTGGGTGAAGTGGACGTAACTCTGAAACAGTCGCCGCCACAGATTCGCGAGGGACTGCGCTGCCAAATCGCTAGCGGTTCTCGGCAAAGACTTTGTTAGCTTCTCAGCTTCATGCTCCTCTCCTGCCCTTTGCGACCCGTGGAGAAGTCGCGGCATGCCGGACGTACTTTTTCCGTGTTCGCCGATCTCGTCCAGTTGTCGGTGGGGTGGAAAGCGGTGGAGATGGCAACGCCGTCGTCTTATCTTCTTCGACAGTCATTTGCAACTCAAGAAGAGAGAGAGAGAGAGCACGAAAACAAAAGGTGGAGGGGACAAAAGACGATGGAGCGGAGAGGAAGCCGCGGTAGCGACGCAACGGAGGCAGAAGAGACTTCTTCGGGCATGCCGCCGCGCCGCGCGCGGCAGGAGAAAACTCTCTGGAAGGCAGTGCGAGTCACCACACAGCGAGAATCGCATTGGCTAAACAATCCTGCATTCACCGAGTGCGCAGAGATGCGCATGCGTTTCGACGCGCGTAGGTACAGACCAGTTCACCATGGTGTTGGCGAACTCAAAAAGAGAAAACTAGGCGCCTTCGATGTAGACTTCTCTAGGTCACGTCCTCCTCACTTTCGTGTGGGGCCGTGGCACTTGCGCCTTTCGGTTTTCCACGGATTCCTCCGCGCCAGCAAGAGACGCTGGCTGCACATTCATACAAGAATCAAAGCGACATCCTCACACGCGCACGTGCGGGGACATCTGAGCACAAAGCAGGATGCACACGTGCGCGCGCGGGGGGGGGGAAGAAACGAACAAGAAGGTACTATACATGTGTGTAAAAGAAACAGGCTTCACCGTTGGGCATGAAAAGGGCGAGTAGGACGGGGAGGGGGAGGGGAAGTGCTGAAACGATCTGCGCACATTCGCATTCACTTTTTCTTGGCGCGTCTGCCCGCAGCGATCTGAAGTTCCTTTCGTTGAAGCTCCAGGGCAGCAAGCTTTTCCCCCTCGAACTTCGCGTCGGCCATTTCCTGTGTGCGGTCTCTCTCCGTCCCATCCAGGTCACGCAGAAGCGGCGCCAGCCGCTCGTTCTCAGCCTCCTCGAGGTGCTTGATTTGACGCCGGATTTTCTCTGATTCGCGGTGCAGGCGATCGAGGCGGTCCTTCTCCTGCTGGATGCGGGCGTCCATGTTGGTCCGCTTCATCTTCAGCTCTGTCAGACTGTTCGTGACGCGGTCCTCGGTCAGTCGGAATAGGTTTTCTGCGGCGTCGCTGGCGGCGCTGGCCTTCTCGAACACGCGCTCCAGATCCGCAATCTCGCGTCGAAGCTTCTCTGACACGACACGCGCCTCCTCACCGCGCCGAATCAGCTCCTCGCCACGGTCGCGTACCATACGCTTCTCCACCTCGATATCCTCCCCAGCGCGCTCCAGCTCGTTCTCCTTCGGCGCCAGGGCGTCGATGTTTGCCTGCAGCTTCGGAACGAGCAGCGTCTTGTTTGATGCCCTGTTGCGCTCCAACGCGCGCTCAATCGACATTGCGCACACGTAAGAGAAGTTATTGTATGCCACGTCAAGTCGCTCAAGTGTATTGTTAGCGCGAAAGCTATCGCTGATAGCCTCGCCCGTCGCCTCCAGCATCAAGTTGCGGCGCAGGTTGAGGTGACGC
Source organism: Leishmania major strain Friedlin (assembly GCF_000002725.2). Lineage (NCBI taxonomy): Eukaryota > Euglenozoa > Kinetoplastea > Trypanosomatida > Trypanosomatidae > Leishmania > Leishmania major. The sequence goes on along the minus strand of NC_007270.2, from coordinate 1,189,335 downwards.
AGAGTTCGGTTTTTCTGCACTGCCTTCGCCATCTCCAGCCCGCCAGCGTGGCCGATGCGGTTGGACGACAGGTTCCATGATGTGAGGCACTTGTTCACTGCCAGGCCCTTCGCCAACTCCACAGCACCGCCGTCCTTGACACGGTTGTTGCTCATGTCGAGGTGGCGAAGTGTGTGGTTCACACAGAGGACGGCGCCAAGTGCTGCGGCGCCGATGTGATCAATGGAGCACATGGAAAGATGAAGGGAGCTCAGACTATGGTTTTCGTTCAGGCCCGTGCTGATCGCCTTCACCCCCGCGCCAAGTGGGTTGCCGCTCAGCCGCAAGGTGGTTAGTGAGCCGGAAACAGCCAGCACCTTGCCAACTGCCTCGGCGCTGCCCTCGCCAAGGGCATTGTTGTCCAAGTCCAGGTACTCCACGACGTCATACCCGTTCCGAATCGCCCCTGCTAGCGCGTTGAGAAAGCACGCACCGCCCTTATCATCCAGGTGATTGCGTTGAAGCTCCCAGTGCGTCACATGTGCCGCCTCCAAAGCCGATGCGAGGACGCGGGCCCCTTCAAGGCCCAGGTTGTTGCTCGAGAGATTGAGGCGCGTGAGGGAGCTGTTGCGCTCGAGAGCGGAGGCGATGAAGGCTACGCCGCCGGCACCGAGACCGTTGCTGCTGACATTGAGTCTGGCGAGTACCTCGTTAGACCGCAGCACCTCTCCAATAGCCTCTGCGCCAGGGGTACCGATGTGGTTCCCGTTCACCCCAGCGCGCGCGCCAATGTCCAGCGAGATGACCGTGTTGTTCTCGAGAAGGGCTCGGGCTATGAGCACCCCACCTACGTGCCCGATATCATTTGAGGCTACATCAATATGGACGAGAGTACGATTCCGCTTGATGAGATGTGCGATGAAGCGCGCGCCGTCGTCGCGCAGGCGGTTTCCAGAAAGATCAAGAACACTGTAGTGGCTGTTGCGAGAGAGAACTGCCGCCAGCGCCTCAGCGGAGCAAACGCCGAACCCGTTCTCCGGCAGGCAAAAAAATCGGCCTTTGCATTTCGCGCTGATGAGTTCCATGAAGCGCATCTCGCGCTGCCACGAAGGGGGGAGGTCCTGGTCGAGACACCGAGCCTCGTAGAGAAGTCGCAAATCTTCGGTGCTGATGCTTACCTGGTTCTGGAGCATCTCGCTCAGCGCCCCGCACTCGCGCAGATGGTCGAAGGAGATGAAGTTGGCAGTGTACGGGATGCCTTCCGGCAAGAGTCGCGGAAGGTTTGTAGTGTATGCCTGGCGATCCTGTAAAAACGCTTGGCTCTTGGTGCTCTTGAACCTGTATAACTCGGCCTCATAGCTGTCCCGCATCGACTGCGACGACTGCTTTACCATCGTCGCCGTCAACCGTGGCAGGGAGGCTGCGACGGCTGGGTTAGCGTGGCGCGAAGCTGCCACGGGCCCCAGAGCGAAACCCTCGCTGTCCATTGCAGCGTCCATGACTCCCGAACAGCGACAGGAGGTGAGGTGGCGGTGTGCTGCGAGAACAGCGCCCACCGTCCGAGAGTGAAGCCCTCTACTTTCCACTCTGCGCACTGCACCAGTGCCAAGCCGGAAAACAAGCGGTGAGAAGGTGTAGGTGCACGCTGGCGCACACGCCGAACAATGAAACTCTGAGCAGCGACGCAGAGGAGACAGGGATATAGAACACGGTTGAGAAAGACAAGAAAGCTCTCCGCCGGAGGGCTATCCTTTACCGTGCAGAGCCTCCCGTGAGAGAGAGCATGTGCCCTCCGCCTAATCTTGCGAGGGACAAAACCGACACTCACACGATTCTGAAGGCTGCGAGGGTGTACGCATGCAGATAGCTTGAGATATCATGCGCCTGACACCGAAAACACAGCACGCGCGTGTGCGCATGGATCTCCGCGACGGCCAATGCCATCCAACCACGCAACGATAGTGCATTCTACGGCACAGAAGCAGCTCAAGCGTTTGCGTACAACCCTATCGTTTTTCCTCGTTTCAGGAGTGCGCAGCTGCTTCGCAGAAGCCCCACAAGGCGTCGCGCAGTATCACAGCCACGCATTTCACAGACGTTCACGCAAACCATCAACGGTTGACGTCCTTTAAACTAAACGAGCACGGTTTGCAACAGTTCGCTCAGCTTGAGCTGCACTGCTTCGATAAATGTCCTCATCTCCCTTGTAGGCCACCATCAACTGACATGCCCATCCGCTCAACGACACCATCCGAAAACAAAGGTGGCGTCGTAGAGACACTCGGCACGTAGAAGCCGACCTGAGGACAAAAACTGAGGTGCACAGCAGCCGGGGTTACCAATAAATAAAAACCCAGAAGGTAAGACGTAGAGACGAACGAGCCACAGAACACTCAGAGCACAGTGGCGACTGTATCATTACACTTCACGCCTCTTCTCCGACCAATCGTGACCTTTCACCCGAGGCAACTCGATAAACACACGCGCACCACACAACCACAGCTCCCCCACCTCTGCTGCACTACGCCCACATCCGGGTCGTCTAGGACGAGCCGCGCCGCCCATGAATCGGGCCGCGCGCCCAGCCGACTCTGCATGTCTTTTCGCGTCCGCCCTCCCTCTCCTTCGGCTACGCGCTGCGCGGCCGGCGCCCGACGGAGGCGGTGGTGTCTGACGTGCGGGGTAGCAGGGAGCGGTCTAGGTGCATGCCGGATGTGCTCAAGGCGAAAGCCGGCCAGCCGCATCTCGGGGCCAGCTGCGCTCCCGTGCGCCGCCTGCACGCCATGCCCACCCCCCCCCCTCAGCCGCTTCAAGCCGCTGCATTCGATAGCATGGCGTGGCGACTCTCCGCATCGCAGCCTGGAAGGAGAAGGGGGCTCCATGGTGTGGCTCGGGGTCTTCCCGACATGCCTGCGGCTCCCTGTGGCACATATTCGCCCAGCCGGTCGGGGTGGGAGGTGCCGCCTGCTTGCGCAGCAGATGCGCTTGGGCGTTGTTTGGCTTGCATCTCTTCGCGCCTTTTCCATCCATCACTCCTGCTCTGCTGACCTCTGCATGCCTTGTCTGGATATCATACGCCACGCCAGCCGTGCTCGACAGCGCGTGCACGCAGCGCTCGCACCTGCGGACACTGCGGCCCGCTTCACGGCGACGCTGCTGTCCGTCGGGGGGTTCCTGTCCTCCATCTTCCACTTCTGGCGATGCCGCGGGGAGGGGGCGTGCGTGGATGGCCTGCCCGCATGCGCCGCGGCAGGCGGGGCACTGCCACGAGTCTGTGGCAGCAGGGGGGACGGGGAGGGGGGGCACCCCACCCCCTCCTGCACCCGCACGCCCTTCACAGGCGTGGGTGGGTGCAGGCGGAGGGGCGCCGCGGATGCGCGCGTGCCTGCGCACGAAGAGCGCACAGCCCGTCCTCTTGAGGGAACACAGGGGGGAAGCGGTGGGCGCCCTCCGGGGAAAGCCCAGACAGCGTGCGTGACATGTGCGCAGCAGCAACATGGCGCGCGCAACCGCTGCGTGAACCGAGGTGTGCGTCCAGCGCTCCGCGAATCCCGCGTAGCATACCGGGCACAACGCCGGGCCGGACGCCCCCACGGCACAACGCAGGCGGGAGAGCCGAGGCTCTGGCGGCGGTTTGGGCAGCACAGCGCTGGCGCACTAGATGGCGGCACGCCCTCGGCACTCTATGCTGTCGCCGCCGCCCACCCGCCGCTGCAGGAATTGAAAGCACGATCAGGTGCACGTGCGCCGCTGGGCGAGCATCGTCTCCTATCGTCGCGTAAGCGCGGCTTCGGGCGATGTCCGCCGGGCGTCTGAGATCGGTGACCAAGTGCGTCATAGCCACCCCAACACAGCAGCTACACCACAACAGGCGTAGGACGCGCACATTTCGTCAAGCGTCCACAGGATTTGCAGTGAGCTGACATAGACGTGGTCATGGCTGCAGGTCTCTTCGGCCCAGAGCAAGCCCAGACCTCTCCGCGGACACCAAGGGTCCACGGCCGTATACCAGGGCAGGCCACAGGCTCTTGGCCGCTCCCACACACAGGGTGTGTATGTGTGTGGGGGGGGGGTATTAGACCCTGACATCACGAGGAGGCGACCGTCCATCATCCGCAACGCCAAGAAAATCCGAAAAAAAAAAACGCCTTCAGGGCAAGGTGAATGCAGCACTCACACGCAGCTACACTGGGCAGCAGCGAGCAGTGTCCATCACCATGCGATAAAACATATCCGCATTTGTATTCTTTGCGACGTACGTGTTTTTCACGGCAGCTCCCTCGGCTGCCCGCCTGGTCTGCCCTTCGTTAGGGGCGTTTGCTTCCACCACCACGTCGAGCGGCACAGCCTCCAGTTCCGCCAACCGCTGCTCAATGGCATACGCGGCCGTCAGCACGTCCCACGCGTAGTACATGTCACCGGGGCGGATCAGCTCGAAGTGTGTGCAGCTTGCCCATGCAGAGCCGACAAACTGGGACAGCAAATACTTGTTCTGTGCACCGAACTTCTGCACCACCTCCGACGTCACCGGCACTGAGTTCGTTGAGTCGAGTGAGAATACGATCTTCTTGAGGTGTGGGTACGTCAGCACCGTCTTGGCCGCCACAGGATCCCAAAAGATGTTCCACTCCGCGCTGCCATCGGTACGGCCGTCAATGAAAACGTTGCCCTTCACGTCGACTGCGCCGCCCATGATAATGCACTCCTCGACGTTCTTGCAGAACTCCTCGCCATACTTATCGATGCACCAAGCTACACATGACAACGGCCCGGTCACGCAGATGGTCACCTTCTCCGGGGATGACATCACCAGTTGAGCCATAACCTCCTCTCCCACCAGTGCGTCGTTCTCGTCTCGCACGGCTTCCCAGATGGCCACATGCTCGGGAATGTTGACGCATGGCAGGTCATCCATGTTCTTTGCGCTCCACCGCCACTCCGACGGGAATGGATTGACGCCCTTGAAGGACGTCTTCGCGACGGGGAAAAGTTCCGTCGCTTCTCTGGCGTGCATCATGGCCATCAACTTACCCGAGACGCTGAAGGCTTGGTCCACGAAGCAGTCGGCGTCGGTGACAATGCAGCCGATCACCTTCACTGCCTCCGGATTTCCCAGCAGCAGCGCCAGTGCGACCAGGTCATCGTGGCCACCATCATGGTCAATGATGACAGGTTTGGGAGGCATTGTTGTCCCTTCGACCACAGAAAACGTATGAACGTTTCGATTAGAGGGCCGCTTCTGCAGGAGGAGAACGGTACGCACACGCGTGCGCACCGTGTAAGTTCAACGATGTCCTTTCTTCCTCTTTGCGGCGGTAGTCTGCTGTGGCTCTGCTCGGCCTGCGTCAGCAAGATGGAGGGGCGTCTTTTGATGGTGTTTCCTTTGGCGAAAACAAAGAGTAAAAACGGGGAGATGGTGAGCGGTGGTGCAGAGGTGGAAACGAGAGAGGAGAGTCCACGAGAAGTTCCTCCCTGAGCGTGCTGGCGCGTCTGTCACGCACGAAAGACTGAAGAAGATGCGTCTTCGGGGCTGGAGCACGATGCAAAACGCAACGGGTGAGGGGGCGAGAGAGACGGAGGGCGACAGTTCCACGCCAGGAACAAAGTCGACCAACAGCTGTTGAGACAACTCTGCAAAACCTACGCTGCAGCCCACAGCGGCACTGCCATCAGCGAAAGGTCACCCTGAAGTACTACGCTCGTGTCGAGCTAACACACACACACACACAAAACGGCACATCATGTGCCGACGGACACGGAAGTCTCCTTCATTTCGTTTTGATCGTGCTGGCGTGTCTTGAGCGTTGACAGCTGACGACGAGCTCTCCGCTCTCTCCTCTCACCTCCTCCTCCTCCCCATCCCGGGCTGGCAGGTGAATGCGCCAACCCCTGCGGGGCACGAAAAAAAAGAGGGAAACAGGCACATGTCCATCATTAAGGCATTACACTGATCCCACTTCATTACGGACCCCTCCAACGCTTGGGGACATACGTCGAACAGGAATATTGTGTATGCAGCTGTGGTCTTGACGGTGTAGAGGTGGGAGGGGGGGGGGTACGCTTCCGCTGAGTTGCGGTGGGCTGATCCCCGAAAAGCAGCTGTGCATAGGCATTATCATGCACGGCCAAGCCTCGCGCGGCCTCACGTTTGCGGAGCTCCGGACGGACTACGCCCGCTACCGGTGGCACCTCATGAGTACCGAGGGCTGGGGAAAGGGCGGGGGTCCTGCGCAGGTTGGGATTCGGACTGCGGATGGCTCGATCACCAGACTGCTGAGGGAGAGGGTGGTGCAGGTGTCGGAGGAGCGCATCCATCGAGTCCATGGCGGCGGGTCTGGGAAGACATGGATATTGCTGTCTCTGAGGAGCTCCATCGCGGACCGACACATTCACAGAGGAGGATCCGCGGCCGCTCTTTCGTCTCCCTTTCTCCGTGCTTGCTCTGTGGCATGCACGCAAGGCGTCGCTGCAGGGCAGACACAGCGTGTGCCGGCTCATTCTGGTAGCGGCATTGAAGGCCGAGCGGGCGGGTGCGCCGCAGGCACGCTTCTGGAGGTGTGATTGCGCTGCTCGGCAGACACCTCCCGCTGTTTTCGCTACTCAGCGGACTGATCGTCCGCCCGGACGGCGAGCAGCTGCAGGTGTCCTTTCACCTGGGGACTGGCTTGTTAGCGTGCCTCGTGCAGCGAACGAGCCACTACCACCGCCGCTCCATGCCGCTGCGGGAACTGCTGCGCACGTGCCAACCTCACAGAGCCCGGCGACCGTGTCGGTGGAAGGTAGCGCAGCGCTCGGGGCGGCCGATATGATGGAGCGCTGCGGCTGCGGCAGCGGCGTGGCCGGCTGCGTCCTCTCCGTGGTGGGTGAGGAACAGGGTCTGATGAGGAGACGACTCATGCTGTGAACGCGGAGGGATACATGGCCAGTGTCTGGGTGGACTGCTCGCCGTGGCTCTGCGTGCTGTGCAACGCTAGTGGAGTGGCAGACCGGAAGGTATCGCTTTCCCTGGGACTCACGCCGGAAGGGCTAGCGCCCCCGGCCGTGTTGGGCACCGCTGGCGCGAGGGCCTATCGGCTGGGAGCTGTGCCGGTGGGGTGAAGCATTACGCCCTGAAGCGATGCAGGTGGTGGCAGCACGATTGGCTGGTGGCCCCTGCAACGCCGCGCGACGTGCTAGGCATGTGCGAGTCGATGTGCGGACAGGCCGCATGCAGATCGCAGGCACGTGTCGAGCCGTGAGGCAGGCAGCGGGGTCGGTGATTCGGGCGGCATGCCGGTCGAAGGCCACTGTCAATCGGGACGAAGCTGGCGTCGCTCTCCCCCAAGTGTTGCATAGATGATGTGCCGGCGCAATGCGAAGGTCGTCTACCTTAGAAGAAAAACTGTCGGGAAGCGGCCCGCGGCGTCAGCTGGGCACGTGACGATGGAATAGCCCGAGTGTTCTTGCGATGACTGTGGCTGAGGGCCGGAGTCGTGATGGTTCCTACTCAATGTGATGATTTTTCGCAGAGGCGGGGCGGCTGTCCTCCAACGGATCGCGTTTTGTTGCAGGGTGGCCGATCGCTGGCCGCGTGCGTGAAGCAGGCGACACAGTATGCCGTCATGACGGGCAGCTGATAGGGACACGGCCCCGTCGACCGTGTGGGTGCGGCGGTTCACCGGGCGGCGCGCTACGCATTCGCGGCTCCCTTTGTTGCTTGTCTGCTGACCCTGCCATTCACCCTGATGTAGGTAGCACTTCTGCTATAGCTGTTTTATTCAAGAGCTTTCCACACACTCAGGTAGTCATTTGCGGAGCTCCATGACTGCACGTCTCCCTTGCCATGTGTGATGCACGACCTGCTGCATAGAATATAGCGCAAACTCCGCCTAAAGGCCAAGCCGTGATGCCGCACAACATGCGTGAAGGGGAACAGCTGGCGACACAGCGTGGCGAGAGAACGGCAGTTAAAAGACCGGATGAACCCTCACGCTAGAGAGTATGCAGACAAAACATGTGCGCCTATCTGTTTTTTTCCTGTATGCGAAGGACGCACTCTGTATCCTCCGGTGTGGCCTCGGTGTAAGGGTCACCCCACCATCACCTTCTTCCATCCCTCTCTCATACTGGCAAACGAACGGCAGTAGCCTATTCGACGGTGCTCACCTCTTGAGCAGGGCGCGTGTGTGGTGGCGGTTGTGTACGCGGCCGCGACGCCACGGCGACGCGACAGGGCCCACAGAGAAGAGCGCTAGCAGCAGAGGAAGCCATTCACGCGACCACAAGGAAATCGCGGAAGCGAGTAGCAACGCTGCTTTCGTTCGTTTCCCTTACGTAACAGTGCGGTACGGGAGAAACTCAACCTCCAGGGACTGCGGAACATAATCGCCTAGCAAGTCGTACGACCGCTCCGGCGTAACATCGCGGCGGAACTCGGTCACATGCTCCGCCCACAGGTGATAGCGGCCGATTTCGTACCACATTAGTGCTGTGAAGAGACCGAGGCAGCCGGCGTTCATTCGAGCAGAGCCGCATTTGGCCATCAGCCGCGCGACGCACCCAATGGCGCCCATTCCAGCGGCAAAGAAACCACTTTGATGACCGACAAGCCCATTGTTCACTTTGTGCGCCTTGACGCCGTTGTAGTAGACGGCGCAGATGGCAAACACGCCCATCCACCACCTCTCTTTGTTGCGTACCTTCATGGTGAGGCACGTCGCAAAAGACGAGAAGAGACATAGACAGGCGAAGGGCAGACCGCTTTTCGGAAGCACCGCAGCGGGCTGCAGCACCGCGACACTGTGAAGAAGCGGTGCATACGCACCGGCGTAGTGGTACCCGCGTCGGTTGACGTCCTCCTCGTCGTCGATATCGAAGAGGAGCTTGCGCAGCGCAAAGGAGCCACTCATCGTGTGTGGCGTGCCACCGAAGGGGCTCCGCTGTGCCCTCCACCGGTGGTGCTCACTTGCTCTGTGACGTTAAGCAGGCGACAAGGCAGATGGAAAGGCAGAGAGGGACAAAAGCCAGAGATGCACATGCAATGTCTCCGTCGACATGGCGTATCTGCACCGACGACGTGGGATCCGACGAAGGAGGAGGGCAGAGGAAGGGTGCAAGTGGACCAAATACAAAAGAGTAGCGGCAGCGCTTCGATGTAAAGTACCTCATAGAGCACAAAAGCGGTATCATGATTAAGGGACACGCCGACCTGCGTGGCGTCGTCATTCCGCGGCGCCCAGCACCGCGTAAGAAGGTCTCGATAGTGTTCGAGAACACTGCACAGTGCATCAGAGAACAGGCCTCCAGTCAAGCGATGCGTAGGCACTACTACTGCGCGAGGTGGACTTTCTGAAAGTTGACGCCGCGGCCCAGCTTTTCACGCTTGTCGCCCATCGTCCTCTTTACGTGTCTCCGCGAAAGTCCCGCGGACCGGAGGAGTGGAAAGCAGGAGAAGGCGCAGTGCATAGTAGTACCTACACATACACCGTGGGTACGTGAGCGTCCGGTCCCAGGGTCATGGAGCGCTAAAGAGTACCTCCACCTCCACATGCCAACAACCAAGAAAAACTGCAACGAAACACCACGCTGCACGGCGCGAAGACGACAACAAATCCGCATGCTTTGTTCTCCATCATTAAGAGCACAAGGGGCTCCCACACCACGAGGCCGATCTACTGCCCCTCAACGCCATCGCGCTGTTGCGCTGCACTCACACGCCTTTGTCTCTCCGCACTCACGCGACTAAACTCCGTTGCGCAGTTGAGGCGGCAGGTGCACACGCCGCATAGCTGTGTTGTCATCCCACTTTAGCAGCTCGCATGCGGATACACAGGCATCGGCTCCCGTAGCAGCACCGCGCGCACACACCTCCCTTCTGCGCAGCCGTCACATGTTGCTTATACCACTCCCTGAGCGGATGCGGCCCGACTCTGCAGGCCAAAGGAAACCCATCACCACAGAAGCAGCGACTCGGCCATTCTGTGAAGCACTGTTGCTGCCTGTGGACGGAAGAAGCATCGCGCAGAAACTTCACGGCAGCAGCTGCCGCCATGTTGACGATAATGCAACAACCCTACCAAGCAGCGACAAGAGGATGCGGTACACTTCCTTGCAGCTACCGCGCCAGCTTCGAAACAGTGAAGACGGCGTTTGACGTGCCGCAAACACGGCAGGATCGATACGAACACAGCAGACCAAAAGCGGCTTGTGCTACAGATTCACTCCCTCGCCTCATGGCATTCAGCAACCCGTCCTACAAGGCTGTCGATTGCGATCATCCGACTGATTCGGGTGGTGGTGAAGCTCCTGCTTCCTTCATCGCACTTCACCCTTCCTTACCTCTGCGTTCAATCCTAGTATGTGCAACAGGAGCATGTGAACACGATAGCCACACCGACAGCACAAGCGAAGTCAAAACTAGCAGCGCCGATGACGCACTTGGTCACCGATCTCAGACGCCCGGCGGACATCGCCCGAAGCCGCGCTTACGCGACGATAGGAGACGATGCTCGCCCAGCGGCGCACGTGCACCTGATCGTGCTTTCAATTCCTGCAGCGGCGGGTGGGCGGCGGCGACAGCATAGAGTGCCGAGGGCGTGCCGCCATCTAGTGCGCCAGCGCTGTGCTGCCCAAACCGCCGCCAGAGCCTCGGCTCTCCCGCCTGCGTTGTGCCGTGGGGGCGTCCGGCCCGGCGTTGTGCCCGGTATGCTACGCGGGATTCGCGGAGCGCTGGACGCACACCTCGGTTCACGCAGCGGTTGCGCGCGCCATGTTGCTGCTGCGCACATGTCACGCACGCTGTCTGGGCTTTCCCCGGAGGGCGCCCACCGCTTCCCCCCTGTGTTCCCTCAAGAGGACGGGCTGTGCGCTCTTCGTGCGCAGGCACGCGCGCATCCGCGGCGCCCCTCCGCCTGCACCCACCCACGCCTGTGAAGGGCGTGCGGGTGCAGGAGGGGGTGGGGTGCCCCCCCTCCCCGTCCCCCCTGCTGCCACAGACTCGTGGCAGTGCCCCGCCTGCCGCGGCGCATGCGGGCAGGCCATCCACGCACGCCCCCTCCCCGCGGCATCGCCAGAAGTGGAAGATGGAGGACAGGAACCCCCCGACGGACAGCAGCGTCGCCGTGAAGCGGGCCGCAGTGTCCGCAGGTGCGAGCGCTGCGTGCACGCGCTGTCGAGCACGGCTGGCGTGGCGTATGATATCCAGACAAGGCATGCAGAGGTCAGCAGAGCAGGAGTGATGGATGGAAAAGGCGCGAAGAGATGCAAGCCAAACAACGCCCAAGCGCATCTGCTGCGCAAGCAGGCGGCACCTCCCACCCCGACCGGCTGGGCGAATATGTGCCACAGGGAGCCGCAGGCATGTCGGGAAGACCCCGAGCCACACCATGGAGCCCCCTTCTCCTTCCAGGCTGCGATGCGGAGAGTCGCCACGCCATGCTATCGAATGCAGCGGCTTGAAGCGGCTGAGGGGGGGGGGTGGGCATGGCGTGCAGGCGGCGCACGGGAGCGCAGCTGGCCCCGAGATGCGGCTGGCCGGCTTTCGCCTTGAGCACATCCGGCATGCACCTAGACCGCTCCCTGCTACCCCGCACGTCAGACACCACCGCCTCCGTCGGGCGCCGGCCGCGCAGCGCGTAGCCGAAGGAGAGGGAGGGCGGACGCGAAAAGACATGCAGAGTCGGCTGGGCGCGCGGCCCGATTCATGGGCGGCGCGGCTCGTCCTAGACGACCCGGATGTGGGCGTAGTGCAGCAGAGGTGGGGGAGCTGTGGTTGTGTGGTGCGCGTGTGTTTATCGAGTTGCCTCGGGTGCAGGGACAGGTTGGTAAAAATACTGAAATGTTACTAGCATATGTCGTCGTCAGTGTGTGTGTGTGTGCGTGTGTTCCTTGAACATGTTACGGTCCGATGAGGAAGGTTAAAAGTGAATGGAACGCGTCGATGAAGATGTGTCGACGAGACGCGAGCTGGTAGACGGAAAGCGCTCCGCCAGCCGTGCCATCCCCGTGGAGGCTGCTGAACGAGAATTCGTTGCGTCCAGTAAAGCTCCGCGACCCCTTCCCTTGGTGTCCCGTGGTATGCGTGGCAGGTGGAAGAGGGGGCGGACTCCCCCTGCTCCGAAAGCGCTGTGCTTCCGCTGCCTCTACCTGCTCTCACCCCCACACACGTACCTCAGAAGAGACTCTTGTCGGATGCGAGCGCGCTCTTCACGGTTTCGTACGTCACCATCATGATGGCGCCAGAGGGAGCCGTGTAGAGGATGCGCGGCACAACGCCAGAGTAGACGCCGCGCATTCCTCGTAGCTGGATCAACTCCCTCAGTGTGTGACGGAAGCCCATACCGTGGCCGAGCTGAAGATATGTTTTCACCGTGTCAAAGGGGAATGAGACAACCGCCGCGCACGCGCCTGCCACAAAGCCAGCGGCCATGTAGTCCACCGTCATCTCGTCTTGGTGGTTGCGCACGTTGCCATGCCCACGAGACGCGAGAAAACCCTCGTAGGCGAGCCAGTAGGCCGAGAAGTGGGGAATATTCATTATTACCGTCGTTGGCAAAGAGGCGAAAAGGGCGCCGACGCCTTCGGTTCGCACAATGCGTTTGGCACACTCTACCGAGCTACTAAAGCAGCGGTGCTTGTCCATCTGCATGCGTTGCTTGATCACATCGAAGGGCGTGGACACCGTGTCGTGAGCGACCGTGGAAAACGAAGCCGCAGCGGCGATGCCCATGTTGGTGTCGTCGCCAAAGAGGCGCTTGAGGGCCTCGTACACGCTGAAGTACGCACCATGCGCTGGAATCGCTGACACGAGCACAGGCACGCACCCGCGATAGAGGTGTGTTAGCCGCTCGTGGCTCCACAAGTGTCTCACGACGTGGCAGATACTTCGCGCACCCCCGCACTGCATGCGCGTCTTGATGGTGTCGCAGGGAAACATCACGAAGTGCTCTGCGAAGCCGGCAATGCCGCCTGCTGCCAGCTCCTCCAATGAGAATTGAAGCGCCCCATGCTGGGCCGCAGAGGTGGTAGGTGAGGTGCTGTCGGACATGCACCTCACCGCGAACAAGTACGCTGTCACGCTGGGACACGCAAACAAGACACAAATAGTGTACTGCTGCCAGATCCGCTGCTGAGGGCGTTGCGTGAAACGAGCAGGGAGGAGGTAGAGAGAGAGTTTGTTCAAGTCAGCGTTAGAGCGGTTTGGTAGATGGTCGCCGAGTCGCCGTGGCCAGCAGATGACCAGGATTTGAACCAAAAGCGAAACAGCAGAGACCATCGGCGAATCAGGAGAGGAGGATGGCGAGTTGGTGGTGAGGGGAGGGGGGAGCAGTCACAGAAGACGCCGATATGTTCGTCCTCGTGCTTGTTTTGACGGCGAAACGCTTCGATCGGAGAGGATGGTGCTGTCTAAGTCAGAACGTACCACGAAATGGCGATGCGTAGTCTCGCGAGCTGCGTTCTTTCGTGTTCGCAAATGGCGCCATGGGCGCCGGAGCGCTGAGAAAAAAGGACGCGCAGATACGCACGTAGACGTGCAAATTTCACAGCGGAGCTGTAACGACGCAACACGAGCTCTCGGAGCAGCCTTCCAGCATCACAGTGAAGAAGCTGCGAAAAAAGGGGGTGCACGGCATCCAGCTGGGGTTTGGAGCTGCCGGCATCTATGCCGAAGACAATACGCGAGCGTGCTCGACCCACATCTCGGCGAAAAGAGAGACCAGCTTGCGTGACGGTATGAACCCAGACACACGTGAGCCGTCCCGCGTGTTGGACGTGAGATGGAGACCGACAATGTGCTCACCAAAGACGTCCACCACAGGTGCGCCGCTCGATCCGGTCATGCTCACAGTGCCGCGCGCCACGCACCTCTCTGCCTCACTCTCGATCACGACGCCTGGCGACACAATCGCGTCGTGTGGGGGCTTAGGGGACAACCATACAGTCGCCACCTGTGCCCCCACCGCGGGCAGATACCCTCGCAGCGAGGTGTGCGTCGTCACTTCCTCGCAGAGCCAGAACACCACAACGTCATACGTGCTATCCTTTGACGCATACTCGACCGCCGCCCAGTGCCCGGGCCGTGTCAACACGCTGAAGTCGCCGACATCGTCGCGGACGGCGTTGTAGTGGTGGCCCGCAGTCACCACAATCGACGGGGCGATGGCCACACAGCTGCCAAGAAAAGTGTCTTTCCAGTAAAGGGCGCAAATGGCGCGAATGAGGAACGGAGAGGGTTGCACAATGGACGGCACCACAGCGAGTCCATGTGTCCTCATTGGCTTTTTGTTTCTCTCGTCAGGACAAACACTCTAGTTAACCGTGGCCCGGGAAACTCGTAAAGCTGCCCCGTGCCGATGGTGCGGGCAGCGGCGACTCTCCACACTTAAGGCCGACTAGCGACGTTGGAAAGGGAGAACGGTGCGACAACGGTACAGCGACTCAGAGAGATGATGGGCTTTTACAGAGTTTTTCGGCATGCTTGCAGTTTGTTATGTGTTTGTGTGCATGTTCTGCTCCAGGACAAGTGGGCATGGATAGAGCGCCGAGAGCATTCAGTGGCGAGGGAGAGGTGCGGAGTTTGTGCAGCCGTTTGTGGCGAGCGATCCAGCGCTACAGTGACGTCTCTATGTGCGTATTTGAAAGTTGAAACACACAGAAACAATGGGGAGCGGTCAAGAGAGACCGTTGCCGGTGGCAAGACGGCTGCGGAGGCGCCATCGCAGTCTGTTTCAGGAGCACACTCGACTAGTGTGTCCGCTGGACGATTCAGCACAAGGAGCGTGCCCCATCGGGGGGGGGGGGGCAGCCGGCATACGCAGGCACCAGTGCTGGCATACACACCTCGTCACCCACACCACATCCGAAGAAGCAGACGAGGTCGTGCATGCCAGTGTGTCCCTGTGCACGTCTCCCTCTCTCTCGCTGCGAATCCGCGCCACCGCTTGCACGCGTGCGCGTGCGTGTAGATGTGCGCTTGAAGGAAGGGCGGAATCAGGTCCTCGGGTTGTAGAGTGCAGAGGAATGAAGAACGGCATGCAAGGAATGCGACATCAACGCCACACCTCTCGAGAAGATCAAAAAAAAAAAAAGCTGCACATAAACGGAACTGTATGAGGAAACGAAGCGCAAGGAGAGTTCGAGGTGCGCTGGCTGTACATGCGACAACTTCATCGAAGGGCACAAAGCGAAAACAAACACCAACAACCAAAAAGTAAACGCGAATACAAGACCCGTGAGAAGACGAAATCTCACACTATCACCGGCGCTTCAGCTTCGCGTCCTTTGCCCAGTCTTTCATTAGCGCCAGCATGTTGGAAAACTGCTGCATCACTGGCGGTTCATCGGCGTGCCGCTGCAGACTCGCTTCAATCATCTTCATCACGTCGAACAAGGACTCGGCTGGCTCCTCGTTGGCGAAGACCTGCTGAAACACACCAATGCACGCCCCTTTCTTGCCTTCCACATACTCGGGATCGCTGTCGAGTCGCTCCAGCACGTCAAACGCCTTGGCTGCGTAGTAAAAGGCACTGGTGCGGTAGCAGTCATTCGCGAGGAGCCGCAAGATTCCGATGGACTCGCCCATCTCCTTCTTTAGGTAGATGTCCCACGCCATCTTGGGGTGCTTATTGATGATGTGAGACCGTACCAGCCAGCTTGTGTAGCTGAACTCGGCCTTGATCTTTTCGGAGCTGACGGCGAGCAGGCTCTGCTCCGCCTCGGCGTAGTCCCCAATACCAGCGCACGCAATACCGTAGAGGTAAAGAAAGGTGTCGTCCTTGCTGAAGTACGGTTTGATTGAACGCAAGTAGATGAGCACGTTGGGGAAGTCGCGCAGCAGAAAAAAGTACGACGCCATGCACTGTCGGCCAGGGATCGTATCGCGGTCACTCGCCGAAGAACCCACGTAGTTGAAGATTTCCTTGCACACCTTGAGATGCTCCTGCGACTCCATGTTTTGACCTACGTACGCGTTGACGACAGCTTTCAAGATGTGCTCCTGCGTTGTGAGTGGCACTACATCGGCCATAAGCTCATAAGCTTCGGTGATGCACTCATGGCGCAGATGATAGATGACCAGGTTCAGGCGTGCCTCTGGAATACCGACATCTAGCATCGACGGTAGGACCTGCAGGGCGCCCTCGCCGTTGTTGAAAACGACCAGGTTGTGCTTCACAATGTCCGTCTCAACGTAGTAAGTGGTGCGTTGAAGATCGATCAGCAGCTTCAGCTCGCTCTTCGCCGCCCTGTTGTTGAACAGGCGATAGTGGTTCGCAGCTTTGAGATTGATGGCCACCGCGCTGTTGCTGTAGGACTGCAGGTACACATTCAGCACACTGACGCTCACCTCGTAGTAGTCTAGCTTGAAGTAGCACATTGCCACGTACACGTTGAGGGCTTTGTACTCCCTCGTCTGAGCAAGAATGGGCTTATAGGCCTCGATGGCCTCAGTGTAATGGTTGCGAATGTACTGCGCCGCAGCCAGCGAGAGCTGATCCTCGATCGTATCCTGTAGCTTGCCGTGATAGATCATGAGCTTCTCCTCGTCATGCGTCTTCTGCGCAATGTGCAACATCAGCCGCGTCTGAAGGGGGCACTCGGGGCCGCGTAAGGCACATTCCTCCGCCTCCTTAAACGAGCCGTTCATGTAGTAGCAGCAGCCCAGGTACGTGTGGTTGATCGGCGCACAGTCGTCCAACGCGAGAATGCCCTTGTACACCTCAATGGCCTTCTCCATGTCATTCGCGTGGAAGGCGCTGTAGCCGAGCCATTCGTTAAGCGAAAGATATCCGAGGCTCTGCCCACTTGTTTTGTAAAACTCTAAGATGGTGGTCGCCTTTGAGAAGTCGCGTGCCTGCAGTGCGTCCTCGATCTGCTCCTGAGGTGTCTGCTTGGGTGGTGGAGCCTTCCGGCTACTTGGCGCATTGCCGCCCTTGCGAACGACGCGGCCGCTCGTGGTGATCATTGCGCTCGTTTTCCTTTTCTGCTTTCGATGGTGCTACAGTGGTTCCCCAGTCAACCAATGACACCGATGATTGCCGTAAAGGCTGCAGTGAAACAACTATATATATATATATATGTGTGTGTATATATATATATGCATATATGAAGGAATCTTTTGCTGCTCTTCGCCGTCCGTATAATGGCACAGTTTGCGCGTTTTTCTGTGTTTCTCTCTGGAAGGGTCGGAGTGGCGTGTGTACGCGCACAGCGATGCAACGTTGGGCATGTGTGAGCGTGATCAGCCAAGCAGAGGGGCGGGAGGAAGGGGGAATAGGCCGCGGACAGATTGAGTCCGAGGAGAAGCACAAAAGGGTACGGCCAAGAACGAATGGAGCATAAGACACAAAAAGCCTGCGAAATGCCTCCCAGCACATATGCGACTGCTCATCACTCCCTGCACCTCTCCCTCTCCCGAACAGCGGAAACTGTCCGCGTTATCCTGAGACTAAACAGCAACAAAACAGGCAATGCGCACGTCACGTCTTTCACGAGACGGCCCTCCAAGTTGACGTGGTGGCCGATTAGGCCCCGAGGATTCGTGCAGGGTTGAGGACAATGCCTGTGAGTCACAGGTGGCGCGCCGCGCATCTTCGCACTTCATTTGCGCTCTTCCTGATGGAAAGCCATTCAATAGTGCCGTTTCCGCTGTCGTAGTTGTACACCGTTTCTGGAGGAGGAGGGGGGGGGGCTGAAAGCCCGCAAGCGGCGCAAGACTCAACCGAGCACCACGATGCCCACACATACATACCTGAATAGGCCTCTTACACACTCCGTAGCCGCGCAGTCGCCGCAACTCTGTGACAAAGGTCGAAGCACAGTCGAGTTCAGCGGAAACTGAAACAAACAAATCCAAACCCAAAGCAGTGGGCGTGCAAGTCCCACTCAGGGCACGTCTTTCCGGCTCGCGATACGGTCGCGGATTTGACTCTCGCCATAGCCTTGCATTTGCCCGACGCACACGTAGACGATAAACGGGAAAAGCAGTAGTCCGCAGGAGCGCCCAATGACTTCGAAGTCGCAGACGTTACGCAGCTGCATCCGAGATCGAGCGAGCTCAAGGCGTGCTCTTGCGCGATGCTTCAAGACGCTGAGTACTTTCATCATCGCCAAACGTCGCTCGACAAACGACAGTTGAATACCGGCGATCGCCTCCTGGAATGGCAATCGCTTTCCACAGACACGCGCGCACAGCCACGTCAAGGCGACAACATCCCCGCCAGACAGAAGCAAACCCGAGAAGCGAACAGAGCGGAATGTGAGAGGGCGCGGGGGAGGGTGGGAGGCAAAGGGGAAGACTATTGAATGGACAGAAGGTGCCGTGTGACAGAGGTGTGGCCCATCCGTACGTGGCAGCCACGTGGATCTGGGAGAGAGCACCGTAGCAGAAAAAAAGGGTGTGGCGAGCACCGGTACTATCAGATTCCCATCCCAACATCCCCGCAAGCACACCGTCCTCCTCTCCGTCTCCCACGTGCGATCCGAACCCCACCAGAGACCGGAGAGCCACTCAATGCTGCCAGGGGCCTCTTGGACGCACCCGGCGCGCCGAGAGGGGGCACACAACCGGAAAAGGAAAAACAAGGAGAGAGTGAGCAGCACGGAGGAAGCAGGGGGATATGTGCGCTCACACAGGAGAGTTCATAATGGCAGTGGCACTGTCACCAGTGACTTCTACGTCCGTTGGCATAGCAGGCGGGCTGGTGTGCTGGCACATCAGCAACAGCAGGGATGTATGTGTTGGTGTGCGCCTGCGTCTGTGCGCTGCCCCTTCTGAAAGGGTCGGAAAAAGGGTGGGGAAGGGAAAAAGGAGGAAAAACAGCCCTTGCGACGAAACGGGTCGGCGCCTATGCGCAAACGCGCTCCACTCACGCGGTCACCGGGCGTCCACGACCTGCATGCGGAGACATCCGTCGGGGCCGTATTCCTCGTAGTCGCTGACGCCAATACACATGCTCTTGAACACGTTCAGCTGCGATAGGATGATGCCGCCGCTGACTGGGGCATGCGTGACGTCCTTCAAGTGAAGCTGCTTAGGCGCGTGCCGGAAAAGCGGGTGGGCCATGGCTGTTGTGAGCACCTCATCCACCCCGCTGATTAGTGATCCGCCGCCCAGCTGCACCCACGAGGTGGAGTCGGGGAAGCGAATCGAGTGCTTCTGGTAAACTGTGCGCAAAGTGTCTGGAATGGAAGACGTGGTGGAGTAAAGAAGCGCGCTGGTGGCCCTGTGGAGCTCACTCCTCGTCCGATCGTCGTATGGGAACACGGAGCCGTCCGGTAGCGTCAGCTCAGGTACCAGCTCGTCCCGCTCCATCAGTGAGCAGCAGTGCGTCTTGACAAGGTGAAGTGTCGCCTCCGTCATGTCGCCGCGCAGCAGCCTGTGCAGCTCGCCGTCGAGGCTTCGAGTGCCGACAGAAGAGAGTCGCGTCGACATGGCCGTTTGCACCGTACCCTGCTGCACCGAAGTGAGCTGAGCCCCAGCGTAGCCGAGGTCCACCACTACCCCAGAGGTTTCACCCGCTGCGTAGAGTCCTGCAGATGCGGTGTAGTGAAGGCACACCTTCTTGCACCCGAACTGTTCGAAACAGGAGTACAGCAGCGCTGCCTTTGATTTCTGCGAGTGGAAGGTGTCCAGCAGCAGTATGAGCGTCAGCTCCTCGTCAGCGCGCAATTCTCCGGAGAGCAGCTGAGGTACGCATTGTCGAAGCCGCTCGTCATCGGCCACAAACGCGTCGCACTCATTCCGGCGTTCTTTGACGAGAACTTCGACGGTCTTGCGGTTCCACTTCGAGAGCCCGGCGTACTTGAGGGTGTGATGCCCGCAATCGACGATGTATGTCGCCTCCATCTTCACTCAGCTGCAGCGAGCTGAGCACGGTCCTCTGAGACGATGCCGTCGCTGTGTGGAGCCGGCAAGCCGGCGAGAGGTTGAGGAAGGGACGGCCCTCGGACGATGGTGGAGAGGTGGAGCTTGTCAGCTGTCGAGATGCAAAAAAAAAACACCATTCGCACTCGTCCCCATGCGTTCTCTGTGAGTATGTGTTGTCGCCTGCACTGGTGCGTCACTGCGTGTGCCACTACGCAGTTCGCAGGAGAGACCTTATGCTTTGGCGATCTGGTTACGGCACCAGCACACTACGAGGTGCATGAATGGCAGTGGTCAGAGAGCAAAAGGAGGGGGCGAGAAGGGGAAGGGGGGCATTGACACCAACGAGGACGACGTACAGTCATTTGGACAAATGTGACGAAGCCACTCCAGAGCGCCTCCTCCCAGTACGCGGGACGTGACAGTGCAAGCGAAAAAGAGGGACATTAACAGAGCTCGTGAAGCTCGAGGAGACGAGCTCACGAGAGCGAAATGCGGACGCCCTAGTGAAAGCCTCGTCTTCAGGACATCGGCTCACGATTGGGACTCGCGGACCATCTTGTGGAGGCTACCGCGCGCTATGATCGTTGTTTCTCCATTTCTTCCACCACCACCACCGACTGTGCGTTGTCCTGTGCGGTAGTGCAGTGATGTATGCGTTTTTACACACGTGTGTGAGGGTGCTTCGCTCGCTTCGAACGCTTCGAACGCCAAACAGACAGAGGGTGGGAAAAGGAGGGGAGGAGGATGCAGGGGTCCGTGTATGTGCGCGCATCGTGATACACATAGGCACAGATACAGCGTACGTAAGGAGCAGGGCCGGGCGCCACAAACAAAAAAAACCACCCGTCTCTCCGAAAGAGAAGCCAAAAGGGACGCGGCATCGGCAAGAAAAACAACAGCAACAAAAAGGAGAAAACGCACCACACAAAAAAGGGTAAGCTGAATTGCCTGCGCACAGAAGCGCACAAACGCAGCCGACACGGCACATCGCCATCGGGCAGGGATGCGTCGATGGAGAAGGAGGGCGAACGTCAAAATGGAGGGCCACTGGTGCCGCTGCGCGTGACACGCCATCAACGTCATAAGCTGAAGTAAACACTTCATGCAAGAATCAAATAGACGGAAACCATGGATGCCAACAGCAGCAACAGTTGCCATCGCCTAGACGTCTACAGTGGTCTGGCGGATACCCTCGATCATATACTTGAGTCGGAGAATGTACTCCTTTGTGGTTGGCACGCGTCCCTCGCGGAGGAAAGAGCGGTCTACCGCGCTCATGGCGTCCTGCATGATAGAGCGGTACTGCTGAACGGAAAGGAGATCAGTGATGCGGTACGGTGCAACAGGAGCGAGCGGCAGTGACGTCCCCAATGGCCCGGGAGTGCTCGAGAGAAACGGGACGGCATTTTCTTCACCGGATCGCTCATCGCCTTCCCTTTTCTCGCCACCGCTGCCGCCAGCCTCCGGCTGCTGGTGCTCCGTTGCCGGCTCAGTGCTCGGAGGAACGTCTTCTGGGTACAGGTAGGGGCTGTCCCAGTCCATCTTGAGCGTGCGCCATGGATACACGTGGTCCGCCGGATACATCTTCGCCACGTAGGCCGGGTACTTCTCCGAGTACTTTTCGCAATTGTCCAGGATCATGCGTGCTCCCTTCGTCATGGCAAAGTTGATAACGCTATGGGGGATGGAGCCGCAGGGGTCGCTATGGCTGACGTAGACCAGTTGCGTGCCTCTTTCGCCTAAAATGGGCCGAATGTAGAAGCCTGTCAAGATGGAACGCGCTCTGACAAAGCCCTTCTTTACAGGGCAATCGGGGTGCGGCTCGGAGTGGTTGAAGATAATGTACTCGCCGTTTGCGAACTCCATCCATGAGCGCATGTTGCAGAAGTCGCGGTTGCTCAACGGCCACGGGAACTTCACCGCGTAATAGCCAATGTCGTTGTGCTTGTCTAGCTGAACAATGTTGTACCCTTCCAGCATATTTGTGTCCCATGTTGCGCGGTACTGGGCGTCGTGCAGTTGGTTGTACAACACCCCCGGCGGCACGTTCTTCATGATGCGCGTTGCCCTAATTATATTGAGGTTCGTAGAGCCGTCGCCAGGGGGTTTCGACTCCACCTTCAGTACGCTGTCGGAGTAGTGCGTTTTCCAAGCTGAGTCACTCGATAAGGCGAGGTCGCGAAACTTTCGAAAGTGAGGGAGTGTCATGAGAGCATAGCGAGTCCCCTTACACTCCACGTAGCGCTCGCCATCTTTATCCATCGTTGCGGCAGCAGCAGCACTTGCACGGGCAATACACTAGTACTCTGTATGAATAAGCACCTTCTGCCCAAACCGTGGCAACGACAACGGCTGCAAGCCCAATTCCAATGGAAAACGCACAAGTGATAGGAAGGACCTCGTGCGACCCGGTCGAAGAAAAACGAGAGCGCGCCACATCGCACGCGTGTCCGGATGTATGTCAATGAAGGCCGGCAGTAACACCACGAAGAACAGACGAGAGCGGAGGCAAGCGACTAGGTGGGTCGTTCACTAGTGAAGAGGCCGGAGGAGCGCTTCACTTGCAGTAGCACATGCCCACGGCCCCGCAGGGTGCAGTGTCGCGTGATCGACGTGCCGCGCAGAAGACGGAGACGGCAACGCACCGGTTTCAGCGAGCCACAAGCCACCTCGTTTTACAGCGCATGCAGCGGGTGTGCACAGAGGCTTCGTCTGCTTTGCTTGCTTGTAAGCTTCGCACCCGCGCAGTCCATTCCCTCGTTCGCACCCTAGTGCGTCCAGAAAGAGCAGTGCAGAGAGAGAGGGAGAGATGACCACGAAGAGCTTCGAATTCCACAGAAGCGCTGTTTCTCTGTGTGCCAGTTTACGTCCTTGACGAGTATGTGTCCGTGTGAAACAGAAACGCAGAGGTGCCGCAGTGCCAACACGCAGAAAACTACATAACGGGCAACAAGAGAAGCGCTAATTCGCTCACCTTCACCAACCTGTCCCTGCACCCGAGGCAACTCGATAAACACACGCGCACCACACAACCACAGCTCCCCCACCTCTGCTGCACTACGCCCACATCCGGGTCGTCTAGGACGAGCCGCGCCGCCCATGAATCGGGCCGCGCGCCCAGCCGACTCTGCATGTCTTTTCGCGTCCGCCCTCCCTCTCCTTCGGCTACGCGCTGCGCGGCCGGCGCCCGACGGAGGCGGTGGTGTCTGACGTGCGGGGTAGCAGGGAGCGGTCTAGGTGCATGCCGGATGTGCTCAAGGCGAAAGCCGGCCAGCCGCATCTCGGGGCCAGCTGCGCTCCCGTGCGCCGCCTGCACGCCATGCCCACCCCCCCCCCTCAGCCGCTTCAAGCCGCTGCATTCGATAGCATGGCGTGGCGACTCTCCGCATCGCAGCCTGGAAGGAGAAGGGGGCTCCATGGTGTGGCTCGGGGTCTTCCCGACATGCCTGCGGCTCCCTGTGGCACATATTCGCCCAGCCGGTCGGGGTGGGAGGTGCCGCCTGCTTGCGCAGCAGATGCGCTTGGGCGTTGTTTGGCTTGCATCTCTTCGCGCCTTTTCCATCCATCACTCCTGCTCTGCTGACCTCTGCATGCCTTGTCTGGATATCATACGCCACGCCAGCCGTGCTCGACAGCGCGTGCACGCAGCGCTCGCACCTGCGGACACTGCGGCCCGCTTCACGGCGACGCTGCTGTCCGTCGGGGGGTTCCTGTCCTCCATCTTCCACTTCTGGCGATGCCGCGGGGAGGGGGCGTGCGTGGATGGCCTGCCCGCATGCGCCGCGGCAGGCGGGGCACTGCCACGAGTCTGTGGCAGCAGGGGGGACGGGGAGGGGGGGCACCCCACCCCCTCCTGCACCCGCACGCCCTTCACAGGCGTGGGTGGGTGCAGGCGGAGGGGCGCCGCGGATGCGCGCGTGCCTGCGCACGAAGAGCGCACAGCCCGTCCTCTTGAGGGAACACAGGGGGGAAGCGGTGGGCGCCCTCCGGGGAAAGCCCAGACAGCGTGCGTGACATGTGCGCAGCAGCAACATGGCGCGCGCAACCGCTGCGTGAACCGAGGTGTGCGTCCAGCGCTCCGCGAATCCCGCGTAGCATACCGGGCACAACGCCGGGCCGGACGCCCCCACGGCACAACGCAGGCGGGAGAGCCGAGGCTCTGGCGGCGGTTTGGGCAGCACAGCGCTGGCGCACTAGATGGCGGCACGCCCTCGGCACTCTATGCTGTCGCCGCCGCCCACCCGCCGCTGCAGGAATTGAAAGCACGATCAGGTGCACGTGCGCCGCTGGGCGAGCATCGTCTCCTATCGTCGCGTAAGCGCGGCTTCGGGCGATGTCCGCCGGGCGTCTGAGATCGGTGACCAAGTGCGTCATAGCCACCCCAACACAGCAGCTACACCACAACAGGCGTGGGACGCGCACATTTCGTCAAGCGTCCACAGGATTTGCAGTGAGCTGACATAGACGTGGTCATGGCTGCAGGTCTCTTCGGCCCAGAGCAAGCCCAGACCTCTCCGCGGACACCAAGGGTCCACGGCCGTATACCAGGGCAGGCCACAGGCTCTTGGCCGCTCCCACACACAGGGTGTGTATGTGTATGTGTGTGTGTAGGGGGGGGGAGGTATTAGACCCTGACATCACGAGGAGGCGACCGTGCATCATCATTGTAGCAAGGAAGCGAGAGAGATAACAGCAGTGGTAACGAGGAGAACGCACAACAGGAAAAGGAGATTTCGTGCGAGCGCACGTCAGAAAAGAAACGGGCGCACAAAGCAGGCACAGAGGGTCAACCGCGAGGGCCATGATATGGAGAAGGAGTCAGTGATTCGGAGCAAAGACCGTAGCCGCTGACTGGAATTCGATGGGCACGATGTACAAACACTCACGTGTTCTTCACTTTTTTTTTGTGCTGCAGTTCCCCGAGCGGACGTCCTCAACTGCGCGGAGATGACATGACGTCATTGTCAGATGCGTCCAGTTCAGAAATTTCGCAGCGAATGGCGTCAAGGCGGCACTGCAGCTCTAGCAGCCGTCCGTCGCCCAGGAGCCTCTCTGGAAGCGTCGCTTGTACAACCTGAAAGGCGCTGGGGCGGCGAGCAGGATCTTCGCGCAGCATCGACTCGATCAGCGCAGTGAAGGCTGGCGAGTAGCTCTCGAGATGTCTGGCACTGGTATTCGAGGGGTCCTCCGTGGCGGTCATCATCGCCTCGCAGGTTTTTCCGAGGGCGTACATGTCAGCAGGTGGGCCAACGACGTCTTGCAGGTTTTTCAGGAGCTCTGGGCTCATGTACCGCCGGTCACCATCGTCATCGTTGAGTCCGAGAAAGTGTTCCCCTGTCACCGAGTCCCTGCCATTGAGGGGACGCGCCAGACCGAAATCGCACAGCTTGAAGATGAACGTGTCAGCATCGAGCTGACGTGTCAAGATGTTCTCCGGCTTCACATCCATGTGCAGAACGCCGTGGGAGTGCAACTCGTAGAGAGCTGTAGATGTCTGATGGAGCATTGCTGTGAGCACACTCTCACTCACCGGAGGCGGCAACGATGCCACGCAGTCATCCAGCTTCTCCAGCCGCACAAAGACGGCGCGGTCCTCGACCCATCCATCAAAGTAGCGAACGATGTGTCGGTGTGGAAAGGAGCTCAGCGCATAAATCTCTTGTAGCTGCTGCTGAAGATTCGACTCACCGCAAATGGGGCGCTTTGTCTGCTTGACAGCGTATTCGAGCTTGTCGGAGTCGTGACGGTAACACTTCACCACACCGAACGAGCCCTCCGACATGTCGCACACTTCGCTCATTTCATTCGTCAGGCGACTAATGGATACAACGGAGCGTTGTGTGCTTTGTAGCGCCCGTCCTGCGTCGTCCACATCACTCGCGTGCATCGCAGACCGAAGGGACATCAACTGCAGCAGAGGGCAGCCGTGTCGATGACCGGCATACACTAGACAGCTTGCCTGCTGTCGCGCTGTATGCTTCCCCTCTCTCTCTCTCGTCTACGCCTTGGAGGTCGTAACGCCGCAGACTTCTGAGAGGATTCTCGCTGCACGTCAAGGGATCAGAGGTGGAAAGGGGGAGAAGGGCAACAACACAGCCGACAGGCTCCTCACAGTGTTCTCTCCCGTTACTTCTCAGATGCGTATACGTATCCTTGTTGACTGGTCCGTGGTTGATTGACTCGATGCGCACACACGAAAAAAAAGAAGACAAGAAATTGGCGTATGAGTTTGTGTTGGCCACTACTGCCGGGCAACACGTTACGCAGGCGTGTGTACGAGGTCAAATGGGGCTGAGAGGTGAAGAAGCCCAACGGGGGGGGGGGCGACAGGAGTCAACGTGCGCGTGCGCACGTACGCGCGTGCGCGTACACCGCTATGCGGAGGCCTTTTGCGCGTGCTCACGACTATGTGGAAAAAAAGTAAGGCACACAGAAAGGGGCCGTGTAACCTGCCGCGACCCTGGACACACACACACACAGAAACACAGACGGAGAGGGCGCAAAAGAAAAACGTGGGAACGCAAAGCGCCGAGGACGACGCCATGGAAGAAAGGAGGGAGGAGGTGGAAAAAGTCGTATGCCGCCGCAGGAGCAGCAGCAGCTCTTGCCGCGAGGTCTGAGTGAGAGGAGGAGCAGGGTGCTGCGGCTTGCTCGGTCAGCGTCTAAAGAGGGAGAGAGATGCAGCCACACATGCGCGCGCCTATTCCGGCATAGCCATCAACACCCACTGAGTCCACGAACACATTCTTGTGCCACCACTGCCGAAGTGCTCGAGGAGCCGACAAGAGTGGAGAAGAAGATGCAAGGCGGGAGCAACCGAGACTACCCCAAAAGAGGAGGCGCGTCTCACGCACGCAAGAAGACCAGGGAGAAGGGGTGGGCACTTGTATAGGAGAGTTTGAGGAACAAGAGTGAGCCAATCAAAGAAAGCAAACACCGACTACAACAGTAGAGCAGGCGCACAGGGCGTAGCTTACCCGGATAATCTACATAGGATGACCAGTGCATGGGAATAGTCGGTCTGCCATGAGAGCCTCACCCTGCAACCTTGACCGACGACGCGGCCACGTCGATGTCTGCTGTACCACTGACATGGTTCTCCGTTAGGTGCACAAAGCAGTCGGCGAGCACGTGAAGGGAGCCCTCAAACGTGTTCCCGCTGCATGTGCCGCGACCGCCCTTCGACGCAAAGAAGCATAATATCCCACACCAGCGCACGGTGTTGTCGCGGATGACCGGGTCGCTGCCGTCTGTGACGTAGAGGCCGAACTTGCGGACGTGCTCAATGGTGTTCTGCTCACACAGCCCGGACGCTTTCTTTTCATAGTAGACGCCGAACGTGCAGTCCCGGATGCGGTTCTCGCGCAGCACGGCCTCGCTGCTCTGGACATGAAGTGCATTCACGCGGCACTCGAAAATGTCTGTCTGTGTCACCTCTCCAAACGAGCCGGCCATGAAGTACACGCCGTCACCGCCGGCGATGCAGTGGTGGACGCGACAGTTGCGCACGGTGGCAGTGGCACCCAGGTGGACGCGTACGCCATCAGAGCCGTGATGGACATCACACTTTTCGAGAATGGCGTGCCCTTTGCGCACATCCGCCATCCCACGCACCTCTAGTCCATCTAGCGTTACGTTCGCAGAGATGATCACAGTGCCGATGATGGTGGCATGTGCGGCATTGGTGTCATCCGAATCCTCCGGTACCGGCGCTGCCGTAATCGTGACGTTGAAGGGAAGGTGAACCGTCTCCTCAAAGACGCCGGGGGAGACTACGATCGTGTCACCTGGCGCCGCGTGCTCCAGTGCTGCCGCCAGGGTGGTGGCGTGAGCATCCGCCTGGGGCCCGACGACGATGGTCTGCGAGGGCATGAAGACTTTGCCAGGGGAGGGGGGTGGCAGTGAAAAAGGGGGTCGACAAAAACTGAGCGTGGAGGAGACACGCGAGAGATGCTAACAAATGAAACCGAGAGCGGTCCTGCGTGAGGAGAACAGCGAGCAGCAGCACAGCTTTGTCCACTGACGACAGCCGTGGTGGCATTCGCCGAGAGAGAGGACGCGTGGAGGACAACCCAAGAATTGAAGGGGGCCGTACGAGAGAGTGGGCGCGGCGTATGAGAGAGCGTAGTCAAGCAGGAACAGAGAGCGCGTAGTTGAGCCATGACCGGCAACCGCGCGCGTGAGGAGCGCGGGAAACCGCAGCGGCTGCCAGCGTAGCGGAAAGAGGTGCACAACAGGCGCCAAGACGCAGTCTTCGGATTCGTGCGTCCCGCAGACAGAATTCGGGCGGGGTGGAACAAGACCTGCCTTACGTCTCCCCCTCACCCACAGCCCTCCGAACGGGATCGAGATCACACAAGAGGGAGTCTCCCCTCACGCGGAGAAAGTTTTCTCTTGCCGCCCTTTCGCGAGCGCGGTGGCTGCGGAGGTGGCAATGCAATGCTGGATTAAGGCAGATGTGAACGGTGACGAACAACAACGGCTCTGCCGCACGCACACGTACAGAGACCAAGATGCGCGTGGGTGTGCGCGCAAGCGAAGATGGATGAATATGCGCGCAAAACGTTCGCCGGCCTCGGCAGCGACCGTTTATGTTTCACAAGCCCCACTCCGCCGCCTCGCTAGCGTCCGCGCTCAGGGGTCTCAGTGAACGCTCGCGACACGCAAACACCTGCACGTCTGCTGGTATCGCATCGCCTTCATTGGTCGGCGCGCGGTGTGAGACCTGGAGCTCCAGGATGTGATACATGTCTCCGGCTCCTGCCTCGGGCTCAACCGGTCCCCATCCCTCTGCGTTCAGATCCATCTTGAGAGACCGCCACGCGCGTGGCACCTCTTGCCCACTCGCAGCAACCAAGAGAGCCTCCACCTCGTGGCGATCGCCCTCACCGCTGCGCCACCTCATCGCATAGCGGTCGAAAAACGATGTTGCGAGCAGTGGCACGTACGGCGCTGCCGGCACCACTGCCACGCATAGGCGCACGCGCAGCTTCACGGAGTACCACGTGAGACTGGCAGAGGCGGGATAGAGCAGAAAAAGGCCACTGCTCGCGACTGACATGTGGTACGCAAGACAGTACACTCCGCTGTTGCCCAGAACCTTCAGGAGGCCACTCGCAGACGCAAAGAGAGCGGATGCGGGCACTTTGTAGCCGACTATCAGACCCCTCGCACTGCTGCAAACGCAGTGCTCCTTGAGGCACGTGCTAGCGCGAGTGGATGTGGCCCGCACGGTTGAAGTACCGTCGCCCTCTAGGCGTGGCGCACTCAGGTTCTCGTAAGGGACGCGCAGGTGGGCGGAGGCTTGCCGCTTAGTGCTCGCAGACGCCGCCGGTAGTTTCGCCACTACAGACACGCGTCGGCTCGTCACACACGATATGAACTGGTGGACAACGTACGAGTCGGTAAAGGCAAACTGGGCTGGGGGCAAGCGATTCAACTGGAGAAAGCGGAGGAGGTGTTCGTACTCCACTCGAAGGCGCGACACCGGCGTGGCAGGGGAGACTCCTGGAGCAAGAAGGCAGGACAGGTGCGACGAAAGGAGGGACAGCCAGCCTCGCTGCACACAGAGACGCGCAAATGCGTTCACAAAGGACATGTCATCCCAGTGGCCTTGCGGAAGCGGCACAGGGAAGACGGTGGCCGCCGTCGGCTCATCCACAGCGTCTGCGCAGTGCTCCATTGCCTGCACAAGGGCACGCCACAGTGACACGTCGGTGGGACGCTGCTCAACAAGGGTGCGCACAAGATCCCACCGACCGTGTTGAGCAAAGATGGGTGCAGCCATCTTCTGTTGGTGATAGTATGACAGGACGGCTGTCGATGCGCCGGCATGCAAACAGCGCAGAATGATCCGAGTGGTGTCGGAAGCCAGTCCCTTCTCTGCCGCTGCAGCCAGCGCCGCTCTCCAAGGGGCCGACATCGACATCGACGTGAGCAACCTGGAGACGACGGCCGATTCTGTCGGCGGAAGCGCATCGCCCACTACCAGGAACACACGCAGCGCCTCTTGCCACCGTTTCGCCTGCAACAGCGCCCGCAGTGTCTCGGCGCATGCACTCGTCATCAACTGATCCTCTGTGGCGTCCCGGGGCGGTAGCGCGCCGGCGAGCAGGTCCAACACCTCCATCGCGTGCCACCATCTCCCACTAAGCTGCATCGTGCGGCTTAGCGACGCCGCCACGGAGATGTTGGCGGCTGCGTCCGCTGCATTGTACTCTTGCAGAAGGCTCCAAAACTGCTTTGACTTGCCAGCATCGCTGAGAAGCCGCAGCGTCTCTGGGAGATACACGCGCCAGTGAGGGTTAGCCGCCTCTACCTGCCGCATTGTAAAGGTGAGGGCCGTGCTCCAGTTGAGGTCAGCGTTTCCAGTGAGTCGGTCGCCATGCTGCTCTTGTATTTTTGCCGCCGCCTCCACCGAGTGGCTGCGCAGCAGTTCTTGCATGGCAAAATAAGGTTGCGCCCCAGACATGCGGGTAAGCACTCCAAGGGCCTTGTCGAAGCCCTCTCGCGTTGTACCGTACGGGATCAGTGATGAGCACTGCAAGGCGGTGCCCAGCGCAGCGACCGCATGAGCGGCGCTCGGATGGTGGGGGAAGCGGCGCACGAGGAGACTGGCGACGCGAGAGGAGAGCTGAAACACGGCGTAGCCGTGGCACTGCTCCTCCCTGCCCAAGGCGTGGCGCAGCAACCTTTCCAGAGTTGCAGCGTCGCTGTCGCTCTCCGCGTGTGTGGCCATCGCGAGCAGCCAACGCGGCGGCAAAACCGCCAGCGACTGCCACGACGGCGTCGCGGTGGCGGCGTCACACTCGTCAAAGAGAAACGGAAGCCACCGAGGAAGCGTCGTTTTCAGCGCCTCGAGTGCGTCTCTGTCTGACGTGCAACTGTGGTGATGCAGCCAGTCTAGCGACCACGCCAGCACCTCCATTGCGTGTGCCATGGGTGCCCTCTTAGACTTATCCGCCGCGGCGATGACACGCTTCGCCTCGCCCAGGGAGTCAGCGAGGACGGCCGCCCAGTGGGCGGAGAAACCCGCACGCGAGTCGCACGCGCACATGGAATATACGCTGAGAAGACGCAGGCAGCCCGTAAGCTCCGCCTCGCTGCGGAGTGCTTGAAGGAACTGGGGATGGCTAGCAGCCTGCAAACACACACGGCAGCCAAGCTGGGCTTGGTCGGAAAAAAGCAGCACGCTCGCCACGTCAGCCGCTGCCCTAACGTCATGCCTCGGCAAGTGCGAATGCAGCGCAAGCGCGTCCATCCAGAGTCTGCGGGCCGCGGTGGAGCGGCGCGCCGGCGATGACGCGAGCACCTGTTCGATGCCCCTCAGCGTCTCTCTGCATAGCTGCACTGGCACGTGGCCCGGGTGGATGTACACATGTGCTTGAAAGTGCTGCAGCAGCGCCTGGCACCTTTCCCACCCCTCATCCACAGGTGCAGTGCTGCACGATGGTTGTGGTGCCAGCGGCGCCGCAGCCACTTCTGTCGAACGCGCACGGCCGTAGAGTTCGAGGAACGATGGAGACCGCCGGTACGCCGAAAGGCAAAAAGCTCGCCGGGCCTTTGAGAACCACATGCCTGTTCCTGAGTTGTCGGTGAGAGGGTTGCGGAGAAGGCCGGAGACGCGCAGAGGAGAAAGAAAGGATGAGCGACCCGGAAATGGAGCAACGAGGGATACGAGAACGCAAAGGACAGCCTGGAGAAGGCGATACGCAACGGGGGGTAGCGCTGCGACGGCTCATGTGCAGATCGGCACACGGTACTCGACAGAGATATGGAAATGGTGTTTGCATGTATACAGAGGACACCCTTCGCTGCTCATTGAGCGGCACTCGCACACTCGCCGCAAAGGCTTTGCTCGCAGAAATGGAGAGCGCGCGTAACACTGCTGCCAACAACGATCGGTTTCGTGACTTCGCACACACGCGGAGCGAGGGCTTGGACTCGCACACTTTTAGACCATCTCCCGTATTCCTCAGAGGCCGACAGCGGGCCCGAAACGAAATAGGCTAAAGCACTGCTCAGCTCAAATAGCGTCTCTTAGTAGACGTAAAGGCGCTCATCCCGAGCAAGGTTCGCACGTGTGCACAGGCGTGCACAAGCACGCGCACACGAACGCATGTGCGCACGTGTGCCTTGAAGCACAGTCAGCAGCAATCACATAGGTGCTACGATGAAGCAGAGGCAACACCGCAACGAAAACGAAGGCACACGTGCAGGAGGCGCACCCACCCTCACATCGGACGGCGAAAACAAAAAAAGCGTCCAGCCGCCACCATGCTCGCCCTCGTCACTCCCCCCTCCCATCTCCTCCCCACTGCCCAGACGCGGCCGAGACATCACCTATTCGTAGTAGCGATATCAGCAGCGCCCGACAGACGCAAAGAAAAGACCAGGCAAAGTAGAGATCCAACGACAGCCAAGAGCACAACAGGTCAAACGAGAGGAGCACTCGCTCCCCCCCCGGTCATCACGCACGACTTCCTGGCAAAGCCGGCAGCTGGAATGTCGGGCAGGGCGCAGCAGGGGTCACCGCGACTGGGGCCGGTCCGGTAGCAAAGCGGAACGGAAGGCGCTAGGATACGCTTAGGCCAGCCGCCGCCGCCACACCGATTGTCTGCGACTCACCCTGCTGCGACATAGTCGGGAAGTCGTTCGTCACACCGTTGCTGGGATGCGGTCGCGGCGACAGTGACGCATCAACGGCAGCGGCATCCGAGAAGCAGGCAGCAGACGCAGTCGCGTATTGTGACGGTACTGTCGCACCTGCTGGACAGAACGGGTCGCCAGGTGGCAGCTTGGTGTTAGGCATCAGTGGCATCACGGAGAACTCGATGGGAGTCATGCTCGGCACGGGCACGGGCACCGGCGCAACTGGGAGTGCCGGTGCTGTGCTGTTCGCTGATGATGCGTCCATGAAAGGTGAAGATAGCACCGGTGTTTCGGCGGCGTTCGAATGCGGATGAGGAGGTGCAGCCATTGTGGAAGTGTATGGGGGCGTCGCTCCCTGCGGCGCCGGCTTCGCGGGCTGTTGCCCGTTGAAGGAGGCTCCCATTGCCGCGGCAGGAGTGACCGCAGTTGCTGCCATGCACGGCGGGTAGCTATATGACATCGGCATGTACATCACCGGCTGTGCACCGGCACCATACTGCGATACGTAGGGATGGGGCGTGAGAGTCGCGTTCGGATTTGCGCCAGGTGGGGGTGGCACCATGCCGGGCATCCACATTTGCGGTGAGCCGACGCCGGTTTGCGGCGGCATGGGAAATCCCATCGGCGCGGCACCAGGAGGGAGAGCGCACATGGCAGGATACTGCCCGTAGTACGGCATTATATGTGACGGCATTGGAAGCTGCTGCACAAGTGGGCCGTCTTCAGCGCCTGCATAGCCGGTAACGACGTCGCTGAGGGCAAACGAGCCAGGCTTCGCGCCCTTGACTGCACTATCCATCTTCGGGGGTGCCACAAGCGCCTTGTCAGCCTTCCGATCGGTGGAGTCCATTGAGGGAGGGAGGCCCTGCTGGGATACGGGAGCACGCAACACACAAAACGAGAGCAGAACGCACAGCAGCGGTGAGCTCAAGCGTGAGAACAGTCTGGATGGCCGTCGCACCGCTGTTTGTGCGAGTGAGAGGGGAAGGCGAAGAGCGAGAGAGGGAGAGCGTGTGAAAGCGAGGGTGAGCCGTGATGCTGAGTGGCAAAGCAATACGCGGCACGAAACACCCAAGAGCAAACACGCGGTGGACAGAATGGTGTATGGAAATCCAGAGAGAGCCGCGAACGAAAGGACGACCGCGTGTCACAGAGATGCCGCGGCGTCGGCAGGAGACAAGTTAGAGATCGAGAAGAGGGAGGAGTAACGGGGGTGATGGTAAGAGTAGCAGAGAGCACGCATACAATGCCGCCACCCCACCCCACCCACTCTTCCCTGCACCCGCTTCGACACCGCCGGTGTCAACCTTCTCTGTTGCCAGGGGATCAGTGGCTGGTGATGGTGGTGGCGCAACAAGCGTCGCAACCCTCTCGTCTCTCTCCATCTCTGTAACACCTTCGCTGAGAGGGTGAACGACTAGGAGATGGGGGAACGTCGCAGCGCCTCTTTGGGACTGATTCCTCACTTGCGTGTCCGTGTCAGACCTTACGGGACCTCCACCAAATACACAACCGCGGAGCCGGGACGGTGAGAAGCGTACATCGTGAAGCGAGTGCGCCACACTTATAAGCCATCTGATAAAAGTCCATTCCACTCGTCTCACTCCTCCCGTGCGTATTGGTGACAGTCTCCGCCTCCTCGCTCCTGCACAGTCGTTGCACACTTGTGTGTACACAAGCATCTCTGATGCCATTTCGGGCGCGTGCGCCGCTGTCGACGTCTTCCTTTTCCACTCGGGAAAAAGGGCTGCTTCGACTTCCTCACATGTACCGCAGTGCAGACGTGAGCTTCTCCAGTGCACTCTCCAACTTTACCACCTTCACAGAAGATGGTGACATGCGCTCCAACGGTGCAGCAGTTGAAAGTGGCTTAGCCACGGCACGACACATATGCCCCGTGATGTAATCGGATGAGGAGAGGTCAGCTCCCCGCTCACCACGGAACGCCGCTTCCAATTCTCGGACGCGCGCCTCGCGATAGCGCAAGACTCGGCGGCGCCGATTTATTTTCTCGGCGATAGCAGCCAGCTGCTCAGAGAGGCGAGACGCGATCGTCTCTCTCTCCTCCAACGCCGCCGTCATAGTCTCTACATCCGCCACTCTCCGCTGCACCTCCGCCTCGCGCGCCATGACAGCAGCGATGGCGCGCAGAAGCTCCTCTTCATCGATGGGCGTGGTGACTGACGGCTTCTCATTTCGAGGGCTCTTCAAAGCGGCCTCCGCCCTCATCAGAGCGACCTCCCTCTCTCTCAGCAGCTTCTCCCGACCCGCCACAGCGGCCGTCGCCTCCCGCAGCTGATTTATCGATTGCTTCACCGCCTTCTCCTGCTTCCTCACTGCAGCCTCGCGGATACCCAGGGCCTCCGCGCGGGACGTTTCCGTCGTGTGGCTCGCTGGCTGCGTCGCCGTCCTGTACTGCACAGGCGGCGGGAACGCACGCGTCTCCTGCAGCGCCGCACAGTAGTGCGCGTGCACCGTGCGCAGATTCCGCATCGGCGACTCGATAGAGGGAAACATCTGGTGCACGAGGTCGAACAGCGGCACGACAAACATCTCCATGAAGAAGATTTGGCCTCTCTCCAGGCTCGCACTCCGGCTGCTCCCTGGGCTTAGTGGCAGCCCTCGCGCCGCCTCGTCGTCACCTTGCGCGCGCATCTCTTCCACAATGCCCAGCCACTTCCGCGCCACCGTCAGTCCTCGGGCCTGCGCCCCAATATCGGCAGCATGCAAGAACAGCGAGAGCACCTGCTGCCGATCCGCGGTAACAGCCATGTCGTATGTCTTGCCGTCCTGTAGAGGGCGCGACCACTGCTCCATCAGAGACGCGTGGCGCCCCATGAAAGTGCAGCCGATGAGCGCCGCGACGAGGCCGTGGAACTCAAGGGCCTCCGTGTCGTCCATGTTGCCGCGCGTGAAGTCCAGCTCCGGCGTGGCCAGGAGGTGAAAAGCGGTCGCCGTGTGCATTTGCTCCAGCACCTGCAGCCCGTTGTAGTGCACGTATGTTGCGTCGAACGTGTTTTTGAGGAACACCTCGGAGCGGCCGGGGTGTCGGATGTCGTGTACGGCGGCCGCAAACACGACGGCGCGCTTCTCCACGGTCGTCATGTGCGGCAGTAGGCCGGGGCAGCTGCATATCATCGCGTAAACGCCCTGGAGCACGTCTGCCGCGTGCACTCTGTTGTGATACTGGTTGGCGCGGTAGTTCGCCTGGACCGTTGCCAGCAGGCACGCCCACCGGTGCAGCGAGGTGCGGTCGGGGAAGAGGTGCAAGTCCAGCGCGATCTGGTGACCGACACGCAGGAGCACGTCCGCCTCGCCGCCTCGCTGTGCCTCGGCAACGGTGTCGAACTCCCACAGCTCAAGCCCAGGCACAGGCTCGATGGCGCGCACATCTAAGTCGGCAACACACGGGTACTGCAGTTCCTCTATGATAGTGGGCTGTGCCCATCGCGATTTGGTCGTTCCGCCGCCGTTCATCCCCGCACCGGTGGACGACGCCGATGTGGCTGCGACCTCGACCGCCCCCTGCTGCATCACCACCTCCAGCGCCGCACGCAGCTCTCCTAGCCACGCCTGCCACGAGCGCTGGCCCTCCTCGTACGTCACTTTTGTTTCCGCAAGTTTACCGTGAAGGTCGTCCAGCTGCGCTCGTGCCGTCGTGGCTGCACGGAGACAGTCACGCTGCAGCTTCGTCACAAGCCGCCCCTTCTCTTCCAGGTCTGCGCGTAGGCGTGCGTTCGCCTCCTGTTGTCGCAGCACCTCCTGCTGGGCTGCCCTCCCTTCAGCCTCCAGTTGTGTGCGAAGCTCTGACGTCAACGTGCTGGCGGCCTCCGCCTTCAGCGCCGCCTCTTCTCGCAGTCGGGCAATCTCTTTTACT
The DNA here is from genome assembly GCF_000002725.2 of Leishmania major strain Friedlin. Taxonomy (NCBI): domain Eukaryota; phylum Euglenozoa; class Kinetoplastea; order Trypanosomatida; family Trypanosomatidae; genus Leishmania; species Leishmania major. The sequence goes on along the minus strand of NC_007270.2, from coordinate 1,152,985 downwards.
GCACGGTCAAGTTCACCTTGAAGGCGCTGCGCAGCCGCGCTAGACAAAGTGAGCTGTTCGTTTAGAGTATCGATCTCGCGCTGCTTCTCTGCCGCAATGGCAGTCGCGGCGTCGTCAGACGCTTTCATGGCCCCCATCGGCTGCCGCTCATACCGCTCTTGTGCTTGTGCCAGAGCAGCTGTGGCGGTAGCAAGGTGCTCTCTGAGGCGCTGCAGCTCCTCGTCATGGTGCGCGTCCGACGCAATCCGAGTCTCCTCGGCTGTGCGCAGAGCCACTACATTGCGGTCGTAGTCTCTCTGAAGATGCGCGTTCGCCTCTACCGTCGACTGCAGCTGGGCAGTCAGCTGCTTGATCTGCTCCTCACTGTGGGCATTCGTAGACTTCATTGCTGTCCGCAATTCGCTCACTTCCTCTAGACTTTGCGCGAGCATGTCCTCTGCCTTCCGCGCCTCGGATTTCAGCTTGGCCTCCAACGACTCCCACTCCGCCTTCGCCTGCATGTGTTCCTGGATCTGTGCTTTCATGGCCTCGTTAGCCTGAGCAGCACTTGCTGCTATCTGCTCAGCCTCCTTGAGCCGTCGCTCAAAACTCTCCTTCTCATCCTTTGCTTCCTGCAACTCCGCCTGCAGCTTCTCTGCCGACTGCGCAACAGTGCCGGCCGAGACGCCAGTCTCCATGAGCTTGTCCCTCAGCTTTGCAATGCAGGAGTCTTTGGCAGCAAGAAGATCAATGAGGGAGTCGTTCTCCTCGCGAAGATGACGGGCGTTTGCTTTTGCGCGGTCGAACTCCTCCTCGAGTGCGCTCAGCTTCGACTCTAGCACCTCCATCGAGGTGGAGAGAGGGGCTGCCGCGGCGCCCACGTCCGCTTGCGTTGTGGCCTGCTGCTGCTGCTGCTGCTCGAGCTGAGAAAGACGCCAGTCTTGAGCTTTCCGAAAGCAGTCAAGGCAGACGGCCTTGGGTGGCGCCGTCGGAAAAAGTGTGCACTGCGCGGAGAGGCACGAGGAGCAGAAGAGTCGTCCGCAGCACGGGCAGTTCTCTTTGAACGCAAAAAAGGTGAACCGCTTGCTACACGCCGCACAGGCCTCGGCAGACTCCACCCACTGATCGCGGGGCACCGGGTACCCGGGCATGAGAGACATGACGCACACCGCCACGGCTCGGCGCCACAAGAGAGACCACACACCAACACAGACGAAGCGGGGTGTGCGTGAAAACAGACGTGTGTTTGAGCGCGCTCAACAAGAATAACAGCGCGTCTCGGCGTGCTAGTAGGCGCGCTGCTGCATAAGTGGGTGCACCGGTGTGCAGCGAATGGCGGAAGGGGAGAGGAGCTAGGCGACGCCGCTGTTTTCGCAGCTCTCTGTGTAAGGCTATGCCCCCTTGTCCCTGCTACGTTTCGAAGACGGCGTGGGGCGCGTGTGCATGGGGAGGGGTGGAGCAAAGGTGTTAGTCGTCACGTGATCATGCGCAGACAAAACAAACAAAAAGGTATGGATAAACGCGAAAACGCATAAAACCGATTCAGTAGAAGCTCACGCCAAATGCAGAGGATGACGACCACAGCAAAGACCCTAACCGCTGCAGGGATGATGAATAGCGGTGAAGAGCTGCGCAGGGGATAGGGACAAGATTGTGCGCCGTCGTTGCCTGTCTGCGCTTCGCTTAGAGCTCCCGTGGGGACGCGAATCGCACGCCCACCCACCCACCCCCCTCCCCCTCCTCAGTCGTTTTCTAAAAGAACCTTTTTGGTACTTTCTGCCCTCGCAGACGCGGAGGAAAAGGCTGATAGATTTTTTTGTGATTCGAGTGCATAGCGTGTGCAACAAACAACCGTATGAGTGTAGGCCAGCAAATCGGTAGTGTGATGGCCCGCTGACGCGAGCGTCGGCCAGCAATCTTCGCTTAGCGCACCCTGAACGACACAAAGAAAGCACGAGGATGAAGAGAAGACTCGGCCACACGCACGGCTCAGCATGCAGAAGAAGAGTTCGCGCCCAGGACTCCCGTCAGCGGTGATCGCGTATGCTTCGTCGGTGATCCCTGAGGCCGCAGCCACCTTTCGTGAGAGGATTCGCTGGGGCGAAACACGGATCACCCCATCGTAATCCTGCAACGGATTTTGCTCCTCCGACAGTCGTTCTGCGATCTCCCTCCGGCCCTCGCACAGCGGGGTAAGGGTGCCGCTCGCAAGTGGCAACGCCACGTCCTTCACATGCAAGCGGGCAAGAGACGAGCCCGGCGCAGAGTTGCGTGTCGGCAGGATTCAGTGGACCGGCTGTGTAGAGGAACACAACGTGTTCAGCGCCAGACTCGCACCCACTGCCGCTCAAACCCATTCAGCTGCTTTCTGCGCATGCAGGATGGGGAGGGGTGGCGATGGCCCGTCACCAGGGCGACACCTTTGCCCCAGCTGGGGGGGGGGGGAGGGGGCGAGGGTGTTCTGCCGTGAAGCGGGTGCCTCGTGTAGGCCAAGGCCGGAGGCGAGCGGCCGCTGCCGGCCCATCTGCTACCCGCACAGGCAGGTGATGTGCGAAGCAGCGGACGGTCATGTGCAGGTCACCATCCTCGCTGTACCACTGCTGTCGCGCGCATGCGCTGTGAGAGACTGATAATCCCGGCCCCACCGCGCGGAGCTTGCGACGTGGCGCCTACGGTACGCCAGCTGAGGGCGCAGAACCGCACGCGGTCAAGACAGCGGGCGTGCTGTCCGAAACCTCCTCCAAGATTCCCGCAATCCAATGCGACCGCAGAGCATTGGAAGGTACAGCGCACCCACGACCTGCTGGCTTGCTAGCGAAGAGCACGAGCCCGTTCGCGCCGCCAAGCACGGCATATTGCACCGCAGCGAAGCGTCGCATGGTGGGGGAGGTAGCGACGGCAGGGAGTGTCGAGTTCCACACCGTAGGCCTTACCTGCATGTAGATCACCGCCCCCTCCCAACTGCGGCGCGAGGAGTACAGCATCTCCACCGGTAGGGTAGTACTCTGCTGGCGATTCCGTGCGCCCGCGCCTTGTTGGCGATGGTGCCGCCCCTCAGGGAACAGCACCTCGAGCAGGCCGTCTCCCGACGAGTCCTCAGGAGTGACCCACCACCACCACCTCTTCAGGGTACGCCATTTCGATGTGCTTCACCTCCATGTTATTAGGGAAGTGTGTGTGTGGGGGGGGGGAGGGGGCGGCTACGCACGCTCGAGAGAATGGAGAAGAGAGAGAGAGAGAGAGAGAGGAACACGCAGAGAAGGGAGGATAACAGACAAGCAGCGTGAGGAGCGCACGAGACATCCGCACACACGCCAAAACACCCCAGCGAGAGAGCGCAGAGGAGAGGAAATCGGGGAGACTCCAGGGGAAAGTTGTCAAGCAGCCGAGACCCGGATAAGTTGCTCTTCATCTCAACACTTCGTAACTACGAAGACCGACAAACCGCTCACCCACCTCGCGGCCTACCCTACAACGCTTGACTTCCCGACGTTTCCGCTTTGTAACGCACGCATGGCAGAAATCGAGACCGGCAAGAAGAAAAAGCAGGGAGGCGTAGAAGAGGATACACAACTGCCTCTACATTCACACGCACACACGCACACAGACCTCTCGCTCGCTCCATGCTCGCGCACATGTCCACGTCATCACCACCTGCGGCCGCCTCAGCTGGCACAGCGAAAAAGAAAATGCACAACAGCCCACCAAAGAGAACAACAGCATGCCACAAGCCAGAGGAGGGCGGTAAACGGGAGGAGGAAGAGAAGAGGAAGATGGGCGCCGAACGGCAGTCGCGTACGGAAGACACAGTGCAGGTGTGTCTCCTAGAACGAAGATGGATCAAAACCATGACTGGGGCGGGGCGGGCCCTGACAAGATCGAAAGAAAAGTGGGACAGTAATGAGACACCGCTATGCATCCGCCGTTAGCGGCATCGCGTCATCTGTCGGCCCGCTCCCGCTCAGTAAGGTAGAGCAAGAGGACCTGAAGTGGCGCGACGAGGAGACTCCGCTGTCGGCACGGCGGCCATCATCACGCGTACTTGAGGTGCTTGTATTCGGAAAGGAGGCAAGCAGCCCCGTCTAAAGCCTCCAAGGTAATCTGTCCGCCGTTCGCCGTGTGTCGATCAATGACAGCAGCGATGTCAGCGAGAAACGAAACAGTGTCTTTCGTTGCGGTCGCCTCCGAGAAAGATTCCCCTTGCACCTCGATCACGAGAGGTATGTCGTCGCTATTTAGGGACTTCTCCTCCCCGAACATGGATGTGCGGCGTCGCTGCACGTCGAGCTGCAGCTCCCGCATTGTAAAGCTGAGCAGCAAACTACCCAAGGCAGCATCCTCCTTCTGCACGCCGGCGTGCTCTATGGCCTTTGTTCGAGAGAGCGGGCTAGAAGCGGTGGTAGTGCCCGCAGTACCCTTAGCGCCCGTCGATTTCTTGGCTGACTTCTCCGGCTTTGGCTTTGTAACTGCAGAGGATACGTTGAGTGCGGCGCCTGGGGCAGATTGCGACGCTGGAGTGAAGGCAGCGCCATCCTTGGCTTTGGCAGCGGTTGGAATACGGTGCAAAGTGCGCTGCAGCTCCACAAAAACGTCCAGCGCACTGCCAGTGTGAATCCATTCGCCTGTCGCGCGTGCCTTGCCACTCTTCGGGGGGACGGGCACGGTCCCCTCTGGGGGTGGCCACTTTTTCGTGTACTGCAACTCTGGGCCGCTGAACTGTTGAAGGAGACGGCCTCTCGACGGCTTCTGCGACGGATGCGATGGGTGGCTCACAGGGACTTCCAGATGCACATCAATGAGCTCCTGCGCTGTTGGACGCCGACTCGGGTCCCTGTCGAGCATCTGCCGCACGAGCCCCTCCAGCGAACTATCCACGCCGTTGCCGAATGGCTCGATGTCAGACTCGAGGATGAGCTGGACCAGTGTGAATAGGTTGTCTGCCTCAAAAGGACGGCGCAGGGTGCACATCTCGTAAAAGACGACGCCGAGGCTCCACACGTCGCTCCTCTCATCGTGGGGGTCGCTGTTGCACACCTCCGGGGCGAAGTAGAGAGGGGTGCCGATCATGCTCTCCGCCTTGGCGTTTGGGTTCGACAGGATCGTGCACACGCCAAAGTCACCAAGCTTCAAGTGATTCTTGGACGTTACGAAAATGTTGCTTGTCTTGAGGTCACGGTGAAGGATTCGGTTAGAGTGGATGTGGGACAGTCCGCATAGCAGCTCCGCCATCCACTCCAGCAACACATCGGTTGGAAAGGGGCGACTCTCGTGGCGCTGTCGCTCAATGAGATCCTCGAGGGTGCCGAACTCGCAGTATTCCATAATGATGTCGACAGAGTTGTCGGCCGGGTCCATGAAGCTCTCCCGGAACTTGACGATGTTCGGGTGGTCTACGTTGTCCATCACGATAATCTCCTGCTTGGCCCGCAACTGTTCCTCGTCGCTCATGTTCGCGAGAGACATTTTTTTCAGGACATAGGTGCGGTTGTTCGTCTTGTTCACCACGCGGTACACGTCGCTTGTTGCCCCGGAGCCGAGATGCTCGAAGACCTCATAGTCGCGCATGCGCTGCTCCGCCGCTGCAGCCTTCCCTGGCATTGGGAGGGTCGATCAGAGAGGTTATCTATGAAGCTGTTCGTGGGTGGGAGGCAATAGGGAGCGTACGCGAAGAGGCATAGGTGCAGCGAGAAAGTGCTACACACAAAGCAGGAGGGACGATCGGGGGGGGGGAGGGGGGAGGAGGAGTGCGAGAAGAAGAAGCGCCTCGGCTACACCGGCGCAAAGAAAAAAGATAGCAAAGCCTCGAATAGGACGGAGAGGGAGAGCAGAGAACACCGGAAACGAGCGTTTTTTTCACAGCGGCCACGTGCCAATGGGCAGGAGGCACGCTCACACGCACGCGTCGGTGCACCGTACAAGCACAGAGAGAGAGAGAGAGAGAAAGAGAGAGCACGAGTGGAAAGTGAGACGAGGAAGAGAAGAAGAGCAGAGGGAAAACAGAAAAACGCACCAGACACTAGAAAAGCCGGAGCAGGTGAGTCGCCACCAAGCATCACCCGAATGATGGAGTGGCAGCCTTTGCATCCAACGTGATGCGAGTTGTTGGCTGTCAGCTGTGTGCGACGAAGTGATGTACGGTCAGGAAATGAGGAGGAAATTGGAGTGACGCGATGAGACACCCTCACAAGTGGTGCAGCGCCTTGCAACTGCGCGCAGTCTCTCCCTCTCTTGTGGCTCTGCGCGGCCAGCTTCTGTGCGGCGCTGAGCAAAGACGAAAAAAACGTGCGAAGACGGTAGAGTGGGTAGACTGCGCGGCACTAAGCCGCCCAAGTGAGGAGCGAAAACGAGGTTGGGAAGACGATGCGAGAAAGGAAGGCGAGAAGCACGACGATAAGAAGACGATCGAGTGAGCGAGGGAGAACAGAGAAAGCGTGCGCACGAGATATCGAGAAAGAGAGCAATTGTGAGCAGCCTGCGACTTGAAGTAGATGTCGAAAGACGCCACCAAAGGACGACGGCTCATGGTATTGGAGGCGCTTCGCGTCGCTCCGAGGGAAGGGGATGGGGCAGCAAGCAAGCTGACGCCGCCTTTCATTGGGTGGAAAGGAAAAGGTGTGTGGGCAAGTGCATGTACGAGGTCGGAGGCGGCAGAGCGACGCCGGTCAGGGCGGTGGAAGCGGCGCGCAGCCCATTCGCAGCACGCGCATGGCCTTCAGACAAAACAACAACAGAAAAACAAACAGCCACGCATGCGCCCGCTCAGAAGCACCAAGGCGAGAAGAGGGCGGCGGGTCGACGCGCCTCACCCCTCCCCCTCCTGGTGTGTCCTCACATCAGCCCGTTGGATTTGAGGAGGTCCGCATAGAGTGGCCGAAACTCCTCAGGTATGTGGCGGCCGAACTCAGCAAAGAGACTGTGATGGTAAGCAACGTCTGTGGCGCCAAAGATGGACCGCAAAGGCACGAAAAGCCGTGCGAGTCCATCCGCGGCTGCCGTCGGCGACGTTCGCAGAAGCGGGCGGAGGGCCGCCAGCTGGGCCAACACCATCTTGAAGCGATGATACGCCTCTACTGGCACACGTGCCTTGAGAAACTCGCAGAACTCCCTTGACGTAGGCCCGAGCTTTGGAGGCCCGTCCGATCGCCTTATCGGCACGGTATCGCGCATGTCCGCCGTCTCTCTCTCCGCCAACACCACTGTCACCTCCGGTGCCTCAGCAAAGGTTCGCTGCGAGATCGCAGGGGCCCCACCAGCGCAGCCCGTCGTTGAAGACACGGCAAACGACGCCGGTGCGAACGGAGACGTCGCGGACGCGACCGCATCGTTGCACGCGCTGGCCTTGGCCTCGCGCACTTCCTCGAAACGACGTCGACGTGTCTCTTGCACATGCTCCTCGCGCTGACGCGCCTGCGCATCTGCGTACAGCCTCGCGAGCGTCGCAGAGGACGGCAGCTCGGCTGCGGCGGTTGCGTTGTTCTCGATCAACACATATGGAATGGCAGCCGTCTCAGTCGCGCGATGGCGCCGGGCGCCAAAAAACTGCGCAACAGCTGCGTAGGCGCCGCGAAAGTCGGAAAAGACACGCGTGCGCCGCCGCACCCACTCCGACACGCTTTCCAGCAGTCCCTCGAAGCGCTCGTCAGCGAGCAGGACAACGCCGTAGTCGTCCTTGTGCCGAATCACGCGGCCGACACACTGGTTGACCGCCCGCATCGCCTCGTTCCGGTACCAGTCGTCGCCCGTGAATGGCTTTCCGTGCACCAGGGGCCGCTGCGGCGCCACGGACGTGATGTAGTCGCGCTTAAGGCGAACGAAGAGGTCGGTGTGATTGGCGTACGGGATGCCCGCGACGAGCACGCAGCGACCGTGGTTGTCGGCAAAGTCGATGCCCTCGCTGATCTTGCCACGGCACACCGCCAGCAGAATCGCGCCGCGGAGGGGTGACGTGTCCACTTCTTTTTGGAAGCCCTGCACGATGGTTGGCAGGTCGTTGGAGTTGTTCGGCTCCACAAAGATCGGCTTCAGCTCCGACAACATGCCCCACACTGTTTTGGTGTCCCCTGCACGCCCGCTCCCGGCCCGCCACAGCTCGACCACAGAGTTCATAGAGGCATAGCTGGGGAAGAAGACAAGAGTGCCGCCAGGTGTGTTGCGAGCGATGTTGGCGAGACTCATGCCGAGACCTACGCGGTAGTCCACGCTGCTGCGGAATGAAAAGCCGCCATTCAGCTTCTCGCCGCTCGGCCCACGGCAGAGGACCCCGCCGAGCACTTGATCTGCCTGGATCACGTGCTTTCCCTTCAGGCGCACCTGAAACTCCATGCCCAGCTCTGCCGCGAACTGGTCAAGCGGGGACAGCGTGCCGCTCGTGAGCAGAACCGAATGCAGCGGCGACACGACCTGCCGCATCAAGCGCGTGTTATCCAGCTCCCAGAAGCCGAGTGTGCGGGCGGCCTTGGCGGCGACGAGATGCTGCTGCAGCACAAACCTGGTGGAGTCGAGATGGGCCATATCGAAGGCGAAGACACGCGTGAGAAACTCCTGCACTCGCGCCATGCTCGTTGCGGGTCGCTCGCTATCCGCTAGAAGCGTCACGCACTTCCCCATCGTCCCTGCCAGCCCCGACGCCGAGGTGACACCGTCCGACTGCACCCCAAAGACCTCGCGAGTGATCAAGGCCTTCTCCAAGAAAGCGAACATGTACGAACCATCCCGCACCACATCGCACTGCGTCGGCGTGGGTGTCGCCGTCCCCTCTGCCATAGGCTCCGCGTACACGCACATCTCCAGCCGCCTCAGCAGGATCTTCAGCGACGCCAGCTCCAGCTCCTCCTCCGCCGCCATGTCCTCGTCCAGCTCTGCCTTCTTTGTGGTGATGCGGTGCATTGCGATGGCCCGTGAGCAGTCGTGGATGGCGGTGGTCACCTCTAGCGGCGACAACGTCTGACAGCCCGAGCTGCTGAGCACGGAGGGCAGGTTGTGGGCCTCGTCCACAATGAGAATGCAGTTCGCCAGCTCAAAAGGCAGCTGCTTGTGAAGGGAGGGGTCGAGGACGTAGTTGTACGGCATGAGTACAACGTCCGCGTCCTTTGCCGCGTCACGCTCGTGAAAGTACGGGCAAAAACCGCTTCGGCTTCCCTCTCGCATCAAGTCCTCCATGTCGTGCACCGCGCATTCAGGGGGCAAAAGGCTGGCGCCAGCGGCCGCAGACTGCAAACCGCTGAAGAAGCGGCAGTTGCGCTCCAACCGAAGCGCACTGCACATGGCGTGCTGCGCCTGCGACGACGGGAGCCGCGTCACCTCTTTGTTCAAGCACATGTGCTCACGAGAGCCCAGGACGGCCATGGTGAAGCGTTGTGCATAAGACGTGCGCTTCAGCTCACGCACCACCTGCGTCAGCTGAGCGTGCGTTCGACTGCAGTACACCACCTTGTGGTTGTGCTTACCGCGACCTTTCTGATCTTGGTCGCTGGCGTGTCGAAGGACTGCGCCTTGCGAGGTTGCCGAAAGCCAGCCAAGCGTGCTACACAACAAGCAGAGCGTCTTGCCAGTACCGGTGGGGGACTCCAACAACCCGTTGAAGCCGTTCTGGAGGCATTTCACGACGCTGCGCATGAACTCCACCTGTGCTGGATACGGGTCGAAGGGGAACGACACGGTAATGCCGCTTACGTCCACCTCGGCGACCATCGCAGCGCTGCAAGAAACACAAAATGAAGACGACAAGGAGACAACAAAACCAGCGGAAAAACGAAAGGTGGTACGGGTCACGCCACCCAGTTACGCGTAAGGCTTGAGCCGCCTCCAAGAGTGTGAAGGGATGCGGCCTTGTCAAATGAAGCGCGTCTGGATGCGGCGGCGAGGCAGAATCGGTGGTGAGAGACGGTGGAATTGCCGAGATAAATCGCGTGCACTTGTTGTGTTTACCCCCCCCTCCCCGTCACGGACCGCTCATGGGGGCACGACGAGCGGTGACACGATACCTGAGTGCCGACGTGCGCAGCGACAGAAGAAGGCGTAAAGGGGTGCGGGGTGCACGAGAGGAAAGTGGAAGAAGCGGCATCAGGCGGACATGGATGCAAGGCAGGTCATGGCCACCATGAGCGCCGCAGAACAACGGGGGGGGGGGCACACGGCGAAAACACACGAGCACGTCCACCGCGTGGAGAAGGCAAAGGATCTGCGGGCAAGAAGACACCACAAAAAGGGGAGCGCATTCGCCGCATTACGTCGGGGTCGCTGTGCGCCATGGATGCTGCCGAGCAATCGGCCCCGCCGAAGGCGACATCAGCTCTCTACTCTCTAGCTTGTCGGTGATCCGGTTGAGCGGGGAGATGTGTCTCAGAAGTATGTCGCACAGGTCGACCAGGCAAGCCGGTGCCTGTCCAATCCTCGCCGACGAAGCGGCTAGCGGATGTCTCAACTCCATCCACTCGAGAGAAACGGGGGATCAACAGCAGCTGCGGAGGCTGAGCATGTAAGGAGAGAACACAAGAGTGAAACGGGCCGCAGAGGCGTGCAGAGAGAGAGAGAGAGAGAAAAAAGGATGGGGAGGAAGGAGGACAAGGAACGAAGGACATGCGCGCGGTGTCAGAAGATGCACACGTGCGCCTCTCTCGCACCCACCTCATTCCGCGCCACAGCCAACGGGGGTGCCCCTTCTACCGCCCCTCAGCCACCCCGCCATCGTCACCGTTCCATTTCCTATACTTACACAACATCTGCAAGTGGGGTGATCGCAAAGCGTGCCCGCAGTGACGGTGCGTCCGTCGGCGAGGGCAGTGCGACGCAAGGGATCGGCTGCCGACGAGTGCATCTAGAGAGGATTCTGACGCTGTGACTTATGCAGGCCTGCGTGAGCGCCTGTGCGTACACGTCAGTACCTCGATCGCTTGCTAGGACCCACAATCGACTCCACGTCGAACACGTCTGAGTGGCGCTCCCGCTTCAACTCCGCCGTTTCCGCCTTCACCATCACGGGTGAAGCGACATCGAGCTGAGGTGGGATAGACGCGAACCCGCCAAAGCCCGCCTCCAGCAGCGCGTCCCGCTTCTCTTCATGTGCCTTTAGCCCCTCGCACCACCGCTGTTCGAGCGAATCGGCGCTGTCGGCGTCGCTGGTGGTGCCGTTCGACTGTGGCGCAGCGGCGGCCGCGGTGCATCGCTCACAAAGCTTCGTCTGCCAGGCCTCTAGACGGTCGTGCACGATAGGGGCAGCATGCCGCGTCGCCTCCAGTGCCGCGGCAGTGCAGTGGAGCAAGAAGGGCTGTGGTTCGAGGCTGTAAAAATACATGCACTTCTCCAGAGCATCCATGCAGGCAGCGCGACTCTCCGCGAGCTCGCTGCTCGCCAACACGATCAGCAGCTCCTGTGAGAGCCGCTCGTGAAGAGAGTGGCGACTCAGCTCGCGAAAAAGGCGGCCCGACTGCATGGAAGAGCGCGTTGCGTTGGCGCGGTTGCTCTTGCGCTGCGCCTCGACCTCTTCTGCTGCTCCTCCTGCCTCGTCTACCACGTCCCTGGTCGCGCGCCTTGCCGCTTGCGGGTCGATGTCGCGAATGGCGGTCAACGTGTAGGCGTCCGTGAGACGCGCAACAAACTCGATCAGCCTCGATGCCATGGCGATGTTGCGCTCGAGCACGACGCGGAATGCGGTGATACCGCCCTCGCAGATCTGCGCCTGGCGCTTTGGGTGGCTCGCGGCGTAGCTGCGGAAGAAGGTGCCGAGGTAGTCCATCATGTACGCGGCGGTGGTGCTTTCCTTCTTCGACGCCATGGCACCCGTGTAGTGAATAAGCAGAACTGCTACAACATGTGGAACGACCTCTGCCGGAAGGCGGTTGCAACTCAGCAGTTTGCAGAAGCCGGAGGCCGTGACAATGTGCTTGGCCTCGTTGCCCGACTGCAGGTAAGACTGTAGCGTTGCCAGAAGACGCTTGCTGCCCACTTTGTGCACGTCCTCCTCCGCCAACTCCTGCTCGTGCTGCAGGCGCGCCTCGGTCTCGCTCTCTGAATTGTACAGCGCCCTCGCCTCGTTCGGTGGCCGCTTCGCCACGTCGAAGAAGCGCAGCCCGTACTCCATGATGAGATCAAAGATAACGCCGATGGCCGCGATGGGAAGGCTCATGTCGGCCTCTACGGCGCCGCCAGCATTCTCCTGCGAGTCGGCGAGGATGAGCGGCATAAAGGTGTGGACGCACTCGGGGTTGATGAGGCACTGCAAGCAAAGCGACTTCGTCGCCGCCACGCGCACTTTCTCGTTGTCGAGGTGCCGGCCCATCTGAATGATGTGGTAGCAGAACATCGGAATCGCGTCCCCGCGCTGCGAATGTGAAAGGAACGCGAGGACGATGAGCTGCATGCGCAGCAGAAACTTCTCATCCCGGTCCATCTCCTCCTTCAGCTCCGTGTAGGACTCCTCCGTCAGCTCGCCCGCGCGCCACAGCACCTTGCGCTTCACCAACTCCTGCTGCCGCTCGCGGCTCTTGCGTCCAATTGCTTCGACATCGTCGAAGCCCAGACTGTGTCGCTGCGGCAGTTTCAGGCTTCGGAAGAGCGAGTCGAGCGCGGACGTGATCGTCTTCGTTGCCTCTTCCGGCGTGCGGGCGGTGAGCGACTTGAGAGCGCGCACGGCAACGTCCACGAAGAGCGACGGATCTTCGTCTGGCACAACCTTCAAGATAAAGTTGATGAGGCGCAGCAGCGATGCGCGGGTGGTGTTGTCGGCGTGTGCCAAGTAGGCATTGTCATCGTAGATGTCGAAAACCGAGAGCAGAATACGCAGCATGTTGTCGGCGTCCTCGACGCTGCGGAACTTGACCGTCTTGGGCTCCGCATCGGGGCGCGCGTAGGCGTACACAGTATCCTGGAGAACGGTGCTGAACTGCCCCAGCGGCAGCAGCAGCTGTGTCTCGTCCTCGCCCTCCGTGTCGCACGACACACGACAGTCCGCCTTCCATAGGAGCAGCCCCGCCGTGTTGATGTCGTCGAGCTTCAAGAGAAAGTGTGTGTTGGCCTGGCGCTTTCGCGCGTGAGCAAGCAGCTCCGCACTGATGCGCTCGTACGGCGACAGCGACGGGAGTACGTACCCACACGCGATGCTGTTCATGAAATCCTCGTACAGATCCTTGCAGTCACGGTGCACCCACGAGTTGGTGATGGCGGCCCGGCAGGCAATGACGACCGATGCGTTGGCGTCGTCAAGCCCGGCCGCCAGCAGCTCCGGCATCTTCACTCCCTTGGCATTCGCGTAGGCGGTGATGTAGCGCCACGGAAAGCGCCCTAGCACGTCCCACGCCTCCGCCCGCACGCGTGCCACGACATCGCGGATGCAGCGGATAATGCCGTGGAAGTACCCCTCGAGAAACTCCTTGCGCGGCGCAATCGCGTGGAGGATCTGCTTGCGCACGTCGGCGTTGGTGTCGCAGCACAGCAGTGCAATGAGCTGCTGTGTGACGTCGCAATCCTTTTTCCCAGACTGGAAGGCAGCCACGCTGGCGACCGCCTTCGCACGAACCTGCGGACACTTATCATGCGCGCGCTGCTTCAGCAGCTCCGCAGCCTCCTGGTAGAAGTCCTGCCGCTCCTCCGACACATTGCTTTGGTCCACCGTCTTGAGCAGGGCCTCAAAGGTGGATACGACGGCCAGCCGCACAGCCTTGTCCATCGCGTTGTGGAAGGCCGAAACACTCTTCAGCAGCTCAATGGCCAACTGGTCCGACTCGAAGGACTCGCGGAACGCCTTACAGAGCTCGGTGACAAAGGCGTAGTGCCTTCGCATCGCCTCAGGCGCGATCTGAGCCACCTGCTTCAGGATCAGCAGCACGACACCGCACACATCTCTGCAGAGTTGCGGCGCGCTCTCCTGGCCGAGGCTGATGAGCTTCTTCTTGCACTTCTGCGCGTGCGCAGCGCTCTGGTGCACTTGCTGAAAGATGCGGCCAACCTCCCCGAACGTGTCCGTCGAAGAGACGGCAGCGGCCTTCTTGTGAGTGCCCATGACGACCGCTGGTGGCGCGGGCCGTGGGGTGGGTTCTATGAAAGCAAAAACGGCTCGGCACAAGGGAGAGAAAACTAAAACCGAAGAGGTCCGCCAAACCACACCTGGACCTCGCCTTACGCGGAAGGCACCGGGACGGCTGCTAGATGAGCGCACGTATCGGCGCTCGCACGTCAACTCTACTGTCCCACCCCTTCCCTCTCTCTCCCCCTCTTCCTCTCTTCCTCTCTCTGGGTGTGTACGGCTCTAATCTACTATGTGCGCTCGTATAAACACGCACCTTGTCTGGGGGCTGAGCTGATGTATGTGTGCTGCGAGTTTTATCTGCAGAAGGTGAGCTGTGGTGACAGTCGCGACGCGATGAGGCACCCCGTTCGTTTATCCTCACGCTCAACGACACGAGGCGGGTGCACTCGAATGCGTGTTGAGGAGCATGATAAGCGGAGATTAGGAAGAGGGAGAGAGCAGCGAAAAGAGTATCGAGTCCGGCGTAGGTAAGACGCACGGCGGCAGTCACGCGTCACCGCTTCGCGTTTTTTTTTCTTGTGGGTTGACGTGTCCGGGGGCTGGGGTGCAAGCAGCTCGCTGCTCTCTTCCACATCGGTGCACCGATCCAGTAACACGCCCATGTTTCATCGTCGTTTGCTGTGCCTTGTACACTACATAACTCTCTGCCGCTCACCTCCGTCTTCTTTCAGGTGTCCCTTGCAGGCTCCAGGAGCTGCGCCGTCGCAGCCTTCACCAACCCTACAGCGGTCATGCACACAAGGCGCCGACACAAGCGGTGTCGGTGAGAGAGCGCGCGAGAGGCTCGTAAAGGTCTGGGCAGGGGCACAAGAGGCCCACCGGGGATGGCGGCAAACAAGTTGAGGAGAGAGGGAGGAGAAAGGGCGGGGTGGTTTGGCAAAACAACAAAAAATCAGAAGCAAAAAGGTGCCTCGTCTTCTACATCAACGCACACCGCGACGCAGGGCTAGCATGCGGTGCCTCTGCAAGAGCAGCAGCAGCAGCAGCAGGGACAAGACAAGCCGTTGCCCCCTCCCCCCACACACACACACACGCACGCCGTTAGAGAAAGGCGAACGAAAAGAACGTGCGGTGAGAGGTGACCTACACCTCCACGCTGGCGTGGTACTCGGCCTCCCACCTTGTGTGGAAGTACAGCTGGCGGCGGAAGTAGAACGCCTCTGTGGTGTCCTCCTGTTCCATGGCCTCCACAATGGCGTGGGTGACGTCCCGCACCGGCTTTAGCTCCGATGCGAGGCGGATGCACTGTACCAGGTTCGTCACGATCGCAGCAGCGTCGTTTGGGATCGGCCTGGATGCGTTGGTGTACTGCGTCGCAATAAGCTTGTTCCACTCGCGGAGGTAGTCGAGCAAGACGACAATGCGGGTGCGACCCTCCGCCATCGAAACGGCGTGCGTGCTGCGTTGCTTGACGGAGGTAAGCTGAGAAACAGCGGAAAGCGCCCCAGTCAACTGCCGCTGCACGCACACGGGCACCTGAGCGGCGCTCCCGCTGGTGTCCACAAGGAGTTCAAAAAGAATGTCGGGTACGCCGCGTTCCTCCATGACTGCTGCGCCGGCGTGACCGAGGGTCGTGTTCCACATCACCTCCAGCGTCGCCGCGCACAGCTCGCTGTCCTGCGTGGAAGGACTCGGGAGATGTCTAAGATATTCGACCATGACGTCAACTGCATCGGAGACGGCAAGAAACGCTTCCGCGCCGCGCGCGAGGCTGGTCAAGCGTGCTAGGGTCTGAATGAGGTAGGTGGTGGCCTTGGCAGGCGTTGCTTCTCTCGCAAGGCTGTCGGCTATGAAGGAAATGAGTGTCTTCGGCGCCATCGGATCCCCAACCCACGCCGCTTCAATCCCCTCGAAAGCGCGGTCGTGAGCCAAACTCAGCATCCACCGCAGCCCGGACATGTTGCTGCTCACCTGGAACAGGACGTGTGCCGCGGCAATGCAGCAGGCTTGAGCTGCCTCCGACGACCCCGAAGAGGGCGACACGGTGTGCAGCGCGCCCACAACCACCGGGATGGCGCCTTCCCGAACGACCGCGAAGCAACCCTGCGGGAGGACTCCGAGAGAGCGCAGCAGCAGCAGGCACTGATGTTTCAAGAGGAGATCGGGGCATTGCTGCAGCGTCGCTACAAGAAGAGGCACCATCCCTTTCGTCAGCATCTCGATCTTCGTCTCCTGCGACGCGGACCGGGCGTACAGCAGATGCACAGCCCTCGTCTTCTCTTCGGTAGGCACAGAGGGGTCCGTCAAGCTGTTCATCATGTCGTCGACGGCGGCAGACCCGTAACCGTTGAAGACGCGGCCCGCCTCGCGCTGGCGAATGCCAGCAAACCCCTTGCTGGCATCATAGGGGTATCGCTCCTCGAGACAGTCACTCACGTAGTGCCGCGTCGTTCGAGCCGCCTCTGACATCTCTCCGACTTCACGATTCCTATGCGGGCTGGTGAGTGCGTATCCAGCTGCGGTTGAAAAGAGAAAGTGTGGAGATGTTCAGTGAGCAGTGGTGGGGCGACGTCACGCAGACTTCGAAGTCAACTGGAATAGCGGTGACGGAGTGAATAGCAGGCGGCGCGCACAGCCCTACACCGATTCCGCAAGGCTTTCCTTCTCAACGAATGCAACCATGGGCGGAGAAGGCGCAGGGCTGCGTGCGCCTTGACCGCGCTGCCGTGCGGCGTCAAGGACACGAGGAGGACATCCGACACAAAGGTGAGGCGAACGCCGTTGTCGCGAGGAGCACGGGCAGCAAGACGCGGCATAATGCACAGACAACACGGAAGGCTAAAACGGCTTCGGTGCGTATGCACTCAGCGAGAACGTTACGGTGCTCGTTTCTCGTTTTCCACATGCCTATTTCGCCATGAAAACACTACTTAAACTCCCTTCAACGCCGCCCCAGGGCCTGCCACACGCCGCATCCGCGTCGTGCGAAGCAGCCGTAGACACACGCGTGTCACAGCAATGCGCCGACACACTCATCTCAGCACGACCCCGGCCTCAAACGCCACCCACCCGCCCGTCCCCCCAGGTCGCCTCACAGCAGCTCTAGCGACGCCGGTCGCCACCTGCTGCGTCCCTCTCGGCGTCGCGCCGGTCCCCACACCAGCAGGCAGCGTGAGGGCCGGGTGGCATGCGGTCGCGTCACCCCGACGCTCTGCCCTTCATCGGCATGGTACAAGCGTGTGCTCACCGTCGCAGCTCGCTCCGACGCAGCGCCACCCAGAGCCTGACCGCCGATATCAGTTGCTCTGAATCGCTCCGACCTCCCTCCAGCTTAGGTGCCCGGACAATGTCACCACCACAAGCGGGTCCGCATTGGCAGGAAATAGGAGGGGGAGGGCTGCTGGGCCTCTCCCACACAGAGAGTGTGAGCATGCTGGACCCTGAGCATGCGACGCACCGAGGAGTCCTCCTCGTGAGCGGGGTTGGCGGGGTACTCACTGGAAGCCAAAAAAAGAAGGCCGTCGTGTTCAGCATCTTCCACACGCCAAAGAAAAACGAAAAAGTCTTTCCCGCACGCTCTGGTGTACCTCAGCACCTCTGCGATCTTTCAAGATGTCATGCGACTCGAATGCGCAACAGAGCCCACTCGACAGATGCATGCACTGTTTCCGCAGAGCAATCGCAACGACGCTGTCTGCGCTCGAGCCGCATTGACGTTGTGTGTAGAGTGGCAGGCCGTTTGGTCCGTCTGTGTCTGTGCTTTGAAGCACGCGGGGCAACGGCGTAGACGAAAGTGGGGCGCTGGCAGCCCACCTCATCGCCCCACCCCCTTCGACCGGCACTCAGGGCAAATACAAGCACTCCAGCGAAAACGAAACGAAGAAAAAAAAGGCGAACGCGAAGAGGATGGCAATTTGATCGCAGCACCACAGCCGCTGCTGCTCAACGTGAAGAGAGAAAGGAAGAGGCCTAAGACAGGTGCATACAAAGGTCCCTCTGCCCTTTCGTGCGAACGCACTTACAAAAAAAGCATCAGGCACCTCTGGGTTTGATCATGGGTAGGAAGGCGTCGTGTGTCGCCGTCCTCGACCTTCATCCTTGTGTGCGCATCGCGTGTGTGTAGCCGACAGACCGTTATACGTCCTTCGTTCATGTCATTGCACATCACTCGATAAGGCAGCGCAGATGAGAACAGCGGCTTGCTTCATCCACGCCTTTTCTATTGCGCGACCCATCCATCACCGATCAGGACCTACGCATTGCACCGCACAGACGGCACCGTGTATGTGTGGGTGCTGGTAGTGCTGAGGAAAGAAGGAGGAGGCGATACCCCGACACCTCATCATGCGGCGCTGGTGCTGCTGTGCGTCTTGTCCTCGCCGTCAAACTCGTCGTCGTACCCGATGTGTCGCGCAGAGCCAGACGAGGGGCCAGACATGGCTGCGGCACCGCTGCTGCCAACGCCGTCGTCGTCGTCCTCGTTAAAGGCATCCGTTCTCTCCGGCTGCAGTGGATCTGGGGTTTGTTTGTCAGCGCGTTGCGCCTCCGACTGTGACACGCAGGCGTCGTCTTCTTCGTTCCCGGCCCGCTCGACCTCTTCCTCGTCGCCAGCCTTGCCACGGTCGAGTGCACCGGGCTGCAGGCAAATCTGCTCCCGTAGCGCTTCAATGGCATCCTCCACTGTCACCCTCTCGCCGGCCAGAAGGCGCTCCAGATCCTGCTGGACATTCTCGGAGTCGTCCAGCTGCTCCGCCAAGGAGGAGCCTTCGCGCCGTTTGTGCGACATCTTCTGCGGCACGCCCAATACTGCCTGGGCACTGCCCGCCCCCTCGTCGTCGGTTCCCTGCCTGTTCCTTTCGCCATTTTGACGCGGCTGATCTGGGATGCGCCGCATGGCCTCTATCACCGACTCCTGGAGGCTCTTGAGCAGCATCAGCTCCCTGTTCGTCATCTGTTCGGCCGATGGCTGGGCCAGCTGCAGCAAACGCAGGTACGGCTCGAAGTCCTCCATGCTGGTCGGCGGTTTTGCGATGAGAGCCGCGATAGATGATTGGAGCACCGCCTCCACTTTGCTTGGCACCTTGGCACGGCTCGCGCCGCCCCCGCTGCCGCGCAAGTGCTGCAGGGTCTCCGAAATGCTCCGCACCGCGCCAGTGCACCACGAGTCAGCGCGCCAGTTTATCTTAGCCGCATCAGCGCTTGCGAGCAGTTCCTCTGTTTTGCTCGCCACCACCGACAACTCCGTCGCCGTCGCAGCGTTCTCACCTTGCACCGCATCCATCAACACCTGCAGGGATCTGCGGAAAGCGTGCAGCGCCGCCGTGGCTTCATCGAAGTCCTGCTCCGCGCCGTCAACTCTAGCGCTGGTGCTGCCGTTGTTAACCTTGCCGCCCACGCCCTCCACGTGGCGACGCAGGAGACTGCCGAACTGCTGCAGCTCCGCCTCTTGTTGCGTTGACATGCCCGGCAGCTCAGCTGCCTCTCCCATCACGTGGAGCATTCTCTGCAGCCGCTCCGGCGGCACTGGCGTCGCTGTCCGCTCAGCCGCCAGCAATTCAGCGTGCATGTCACGCGCTGCAGCCCAGACAAGGTGTGCCGCATCCTCTTCCTGCTCCCGCTGAGTCTCGCCGCTGCATTCGGCGTCGCCGGAATCATCACGGCCTTCGCCTCCTCCGGCATTTGCGTGCTCGGGCAGCAACCCGGTCAGTTGGCTTCGAAGGCGCTCGATGATAGGAAGTAATGCTTCTCCCTCAGCACCGAGTGCCGCACAATCGGCCCGAAGCCGGCCCAGATCCGTGACGGTGTTGGTGGCCCAGGCGCTCCTTTCCGTTGGCGACATGGTGGTGAACTCGGCGCCTTGGATGGTGCGCATCACCGCTTGAAGACGATCAAGCACTTCCTGTGCTGACCCCGTAGCAGCGCCGCGGGGATGCATCAGGTGCAACAACACCTCGTTGATGGGGCGAAGCAGCTCCTCTGCGGTCGCACGCTCAGATTTCGACAAGGAGGAGAAGGCAGAGGTGAGCTGATGTAGTTGTGGCACAACATTGCGGGCAATACGTATCTTCCCGGCGTGAGGCAGCTGCTGGAATGACGTGCTGGTCAAAAGACGTCGCACGTCACTAAGAGGGGCAGTAATCTCGAGGAACTCACGGGACGCGGCGTGATTGCTACCCATTTCGGACAGCAAATTCTGAAGAGGGGCGATGAGCTCCGTGACGAGTGTGCACTGGGGGTCGCGCGCTGCCACATCTGCCTTGATCGCCTCCACCCGCTGCCGCAGCTTCACCGCTACCTTTTTCCTCTCCTCCATCGTGGCCTGATCCAGCTCGTCGGAGGTCAGGAAGTCGAAGATCTTCTCCAACTGTGCCACGTGCGCATCGATGCTTGTGTCAGAGCTCTGCGTCTCTCGCTTCTCACCCTCCGCCTGGGCTGCCTCGGCGTCGCCGTCACCATCCTGCTCCGTCTCAGGCTTCTCATCGTCCGCCGGGGGGCCCTCGCCGCCATCGTCCCCCTCGGTCTTAGTCGCGGCAATCACGACGGCGAGTACGTTCTTTGTGTTCAATAGAAGATCTCGCACCATAGCCTGCGCGGGCGCCGGCACTTCGACCAGCTTATCCTCCAGCGCCGCAACTCGCTGCAGCAAAGTGGTGCACAACTCCACCTTTACCGCCGACGGCGCGTGCTGGAATGCCTCTGACTGAAGGGTGTCCTGAATGTCCTGCACAGTCCCGACGATTACAGGAATCGGCCCGTCTGCAGCATCCGCGTCCTCGGCGGCAGGCGCCTGCCCTTCCCTGTCCTCCTCATCGGCTTCAGCCTCCCGCTCGCTGAGACAAATCGCCTCCTGAATAATGCGAAGCAGCGGCTGCACCATATTGAGCACCTCCACATCCTTCGGCACGCCTGACACGGAGCCGGCTGCAACAGCCTCGATAGCCTCCGCTCGCTTGGCCAACGACGACAGAGCCTGCACGCGCTGTGCAACAGGCAACTCGCGCAGCTTTGGGTCCTCCACAGTGGAAAGCACACCGCGGAGGGCCTGCATTAGCTTTGCCTTGCCGGCTGCCTCCCCGCCAGAGGCGCCAAGCGCGGTCCGTTGGCGGCTGGAGAGGGCCTCGAAAACGCCGTCGCACTTGCGGAGGAGAGGGCCGCTGAGCTTCGGCGGCAACTGTTCCGCAACTCGCAAAATCCGCTTCACCTGCGCCGCGACTCGATCGCCCAACTCCTCAAATTCGGCTGGCGCAACCGCGTCGAGGTCCGGAGAGCGCAGAAAGTCTAGAAACCCGTCCAGCATACCATGCAACGGCCTTAGCTTCTCTTCCACCGCCTGCACGGGGAACGACGCATCCACAGGGGCCTCAGTGTCTGCCGGTCCGGGCTGAGCTTCCTGCGACACGATGGCAGGGGGGATGACATGCACTTTCTCCGCCTCGGCCACAAGCGACAGCGCCGCGGCCTGCTCGCTAGCCGTCAGCACCTGAAAGCTCTCTAAAAGGGTACCAGTGTACACCGCCAAGCGCTGCTGCTGCTCGGCTGGTGATGTGCCGCTTGCCGGCAGCGCACAGGTTCGCATCAGTGCCCGCCAGGCGGCCTCAAACTGCTCGGCCGCCGAGGGGACAGTTACCTGGGCAGTTCGCGGGGAAAGGCTTGACTGCCGGCGCAAGACCGAGCGCGGTGATGCAGAGGAAAGAAGAACTAGGCTGCCCTTTACGTCCTCCACAGCTGCGAGAATCACTCGTGAGTCGCGCAACGGCACGCCCATGTGATAGAGATCATGCGCCGTCAGCCGCATCAGTGTGTCGCCATCCACTTTGTAGCGGCAACACACAGCCACGGAGGACTTGCTGACGCCGTTCTCACGAAGCCATGCCGCCACCTGCTGAATGGTCCACGTCCCAGTTGGGGTACCAGTGCCCTCATGTCCCTGCTGGTGTCGATGCCAGCATAAGACACCCCAGGTCAGCGCCGCCGCTCCGGCGACGGCCGCGGCCACAGCGGCGACGTTTGCCAGGGCGTGTGAGGGAAAAGGGGGCGACATCGTTTACTTCCGCCACAAGCACGCAGGAGGAAGAGATGGTGCGGTTTGTCTACCAAAAATGCCGCCAGCGTCCTCCTCCTCTTGCGGTTGCCTCTTTCCTTTGCGTCCTTGACTACTTGCCTTGCTTCTCCTCCGATATGTGCGATAGGGCCAGATGCAGTTGGGGTGTGTATACAGCACGCGCCAGACGAACTCAGATACCGAAGCGTCCGAGGGGAGGAAGGGTTCGATCAGAGTGGAGCATGAAAGAGCATGTGGGATGTCTGCATATTGCGTGTCACAAGCATGCGATGCGATGGCATATTCGGACAGCAACCCAGATAAGTTCGCTGCAACTTCTGCTCCGAGTCTCAAGAATCGACGCGGGTGCACGCGACAGTGGAAGCTTCACGCATGACACCTCAACTCCTCCGACGGATAAGAAAACTCTCTATCATACAGGATATACGCTTGTTTGGCCTGGGCATGGGCGCGTAAGGCATGGATGTGTGTGAGAATTCACCCTCACACCTTCAGCCTGCCCGGTCGCGCCTGGTCCGGTTTTGGGAAAGAGAGGGAGGGGGAGAGAAATCTCCTGAGCACGAGGGCTGGGAAAAAAAAACGCGTGCATTGCTGGGTCAATGATATTCGTGTAGCAGTCACGGCAAGGAAGCGCACCTCATGCGCGCGCTGCTCATCACCGATAAACATCGCGAGCTTAAGGCAACCGCAGCCCATGAGGAAACGCGAGCAGGCAAGTAGCCGCCACATGCATATGGTGCCCGTTCATCGAGGAAGGCAGGCAGCGACGAGCCTAGACCTTCGCTTCTGAAACGGAGCGAGAACATGACGATAACGCCATCCGGAAAGCCCCCTCCTCCAAAAAAAAAAATAGGATCGATGATAACGACGAAACGAAAAGGGGGCTTTATCTCTTACATCTCGGCCATCAGACGAAAGGCCCGACTTCTTGTCCAAGCCAATACAGGAGACGAGTGGGGGGACGAGAGAGAAGTAGAGGTATCGGCGCGCATTCATCGATAGGGACGCGCTCAATGCCTTCATAAACAGAAATATATAGATTTATTTATGTGTGTGTGGGTGGGTAGGTGGGGGGGGGGCAAAGAGAGAAAGGTGCAAAACAGGTCAAAAGGCGGTTGCGTAGAGAAGTTCGTTGATTGAGGAGAGAAACATGCGTGCCAGTGGCGGTGGTGGCGCCGGTACCGGTCGTCATTCTGCGGTGCCAAGCCACACCCGTGCACGCCGCATCACAGGAGAGACAACAGCTGCGCCACAACGCACCCGCGTCCCATCCGTGTCATCACGAGCACGCACGAGTGCGCGTCGCGTCCCTGCATTCAAGCCCGCCGCACATGCAGCGGTGCGCGTGCACGCCGACAGCGGTGCGAGTCGCTTCCAAGCACCGGCCAGACGCTGCACACCCTCTGTTTCGTTTGTAAATGGCTTTGTCGATGCATCCTTATCCTAGAAAATCGACTGCTTCAGAATGTGCTCTCCGCAACGTGAACTCAGAGTTCGCGGCAACAGCAGCTCACGACACTGCTGGAGAAGCGGCAACAGCCTCGCGTCTCAGCTGTTGCTTCCTTCCCTTGCTTTCAAGTTCAAGGGAAGTTGGCGAGTGGTGGACCATTGATGTCGGCGGGCGGTGAAGAGGGCAGTGGTGCCGACAAGTGTGCTATTCCTTCCCTCCACAGAACCTTTGTTGTTTTGGGGAGAGGGGTGTTGTTTTGGCTCCCTCACAAAACTCCAACCTCACTTGGGCGCCCACTGCTGAAGCAGATCCGTTCCGTCGACCCCTTCCCCCTGTCGTTCGTGGCGGGACGCGGGGCACATTACACCTCGCACGCACGGCCACTTCCCCCTCTCCGCCCCCTTCACGCCTCTTCGAAGCCGCGGTCAGCGCTACCCCGGTCTTCCCTCCCAAGCACACGCCAGCGCCCCTGCCACAGGCGCTCGACACGAAAGATCCTCCGATGATAAGAGAAAAGCGAGAGCAAGCAGAATGAGATAAAGGCACAAGTGCTGCGCAGCCGGCAGTTTGAACTGCCCTTGACTTCATCAATCGGATGGAAGAGAGCAGGAGCACAGTGGACAAGGAAGGGGTGAGCGGTGGTGTCGGTGCAGAAGCGGCTGCTGCTCGGCTGTGACGAAGGGAGAGGGGCAGTGCAGACTTACGTCAACGGAGACGACAAGAGATGACACAGCACCCGGCACACAATGAGAGAGGCACCGCCTGCACACAGGCACGCGCTATGACGCTCCGGACAAGATGAGCAAAAAAAAAAAGCAAAACGAAATAAGCCGCCAGAAGATGGCACACTCATCGGCTGGCTTGGGGGTTCAACGTAAGAATGCGTACACACTCGTTGAGTCGTTCACACGATTTGCAGTGAGCTGACATAGACGTGGTCATGGCTGCAGGTCTCTTCGGCCCAGAGCAAGCCCAGACCTCTCCGCGGACACCAAGGGTCCACGGCCGTATACCAGGGCAGGCCACAGGCTCTTGGCCGCTCCCACACACAGGGTGTGTATGTGTATGTGTGTGTGTAGGGGGGGGGGAGGTATTAGACCCTGACATCACGAGGAAGCGGCCGTCCATAATCAGGGGATAACTTATGGTAAGAAGAGGCAAAGAAGGGAAACCGAGAGGACGCGAGGAGGATGCGTGGAGTCGGAGTGAACAGTTCAGCCCCGAAACGAAGGCGCGAGGGAGGAAACGCAGGAAGTGGCTAAGACGGGAGAAGCGGCCACTTACACGCGTGTGCACATACGCATACCAAGGGGAGAGGTAGAGCAGAGGAGGTGTGGCCCCTCTCGCCTGCAGCAGCACAGCGGGAAGGGGGAAAAAGTGGACAGACTACGACAACGGCGGCATTCGCCTACAAAGAGGAAAAAGGTTGAAATGAAACGCAGCGCCACGCGCGTGAGTGAAGAAGAGATCCATCCTTTGCTGCAAACGGCGGCGCCGCCGCCTGCGCACCCCCCCCCCTGGGCAGCGTTGACCGAGAAGCACAAGCCCCTGCACACGGAATCCATTGATTCGTACCCGCACGCAAACGTGTGCACGCCTTGAGGGTCGTCTGGGCATGCGTACGCGTTCGCTGTTATTCACGGGAGACAGACGCAGATGTGCCCTCAGTAGCAGCCTTATCCCCTCGTCTCCTCTTTCTAGGTGTGCCGGGGGGAAGCCCCGGAAAGAAAGAGCAGAAAGAGAGGAAGAGGGGGACAACGCCTCTGCAATCTCAACTCCACAGCAGAGCCGTGACGTCTACTCCGAGTGAAACTTTCTATCCGGTACATAGACACTCGACGGAAGCATCGGGCTACCGGTGCCGAACAACTTGTGGTAATAGTAGTTGCGGCTGAGAGAGACCACCTTCTCCGCGCGGGCCTCTAGTTCCAGCTCGCCGACGAAATTCAAAACGTACACGTAGGCGCACGCAGCCAAGATCCAGACTACGACTAGCACACCGGAGAGAATCATAACAGAGGATGTCAGGTGGCACCCGTAGCCCGCCGCGGTGGGGGTGCACGTTGTCAGCGGGCAGGAACACTGATGTAGACGCAAGTTTGGCGTCACATAGCACACCGGTGAATCGGTGAGGATCCAGTTGTTCTGGCCTATCTGGCACGGCATCTGCTGTCTCCTACGTTGGTGGTAGCGTTACTGCAAAGAGCTATGGCGATAGAGGAACGCGCACTCGATGGCGCGAGTGTGTCGGTGTCGGTGTGCCCTCCATGGTGGCAAGACGAAGAGAGGCGGTTGAGGAGGGGAAGGATAGCAGCCAGCGAATGGCAAGAGACGCAGAGACGAGTTTGCGAGTTTCGCGCATGTCCACCGCGTCTGCGGAGGGTGGGAGAGGGGGGAAGGAAGGAAAACCGGGAGGGAGGGAAGGGGGAGGGTGTGGGTGGCGCCGCGGGCATCGCCGTCGCACCAACACGCAGTCTCGAGCCCAAGTGCGTTCGTGCAAAGCTGCCTTCAAGCAATCCCAGCGAATGCCCCGCCGCCAGTGGCGCGCAAGACTGTAAAGAGAAAACTTCGAGGCAAAATTGTGCTTGGAGAGGCATCGGGGGTGTACGCAGCTGAGCCGTCCATGTGAAGGGTAAATGCCACGAGCGGCCGTGGCACGCGCTCCGTCGAACACCCGTCCTGTCATCCCTATCACAGGGAAGATAGCAACATATCGCGCTGCAACTCCAACTCGCCCCTTGCAGCCTCGAGCTCCTCGAGCTCCGCCCGCAATCCCGCGTTGAGTCGTGCCTCCTCGGAGGTACGTCTCTCCAGCTCTGCCAACGTATTGTGCAGGACAGACACGTCCTCGGAGGCCTCCTGCATGGATGCCAGTTGACGGCGCAGCTGCTCATTCCCCCTCTCCACGTCGCACAGCTGCATTAAGAGCGGGGTGTTGGGCTGCTTCGCTAGCCATGCCATCTTCTTGTTGACCTCGATTTGCTGCTCCGCCCAGAATGCCTTGATGAGCTCCAGCTGCGCCCTCTTCTCATCAGCAAATGCCTTCGCCTCCTCAGTGAGCACCGCCGTCGCCCAGTCGAGATCCACGTGCACTTGACTCGTCGCTGCAGAGTTGGCGGATGCAGCCGTGGCCGACGGCGTCTTCGGCTCCGCGTAGTCTGCGAGCAGAGCCGAAAACTCGGCGTGTACGTCCGGCATCGCGGCCAGGGAATACTGAAGGAGCTCCGTCAGCAGGCCCCGCACAGCCTGCCACCGCGTGAAATGAGCGGTCGAAGTCACAATGGACTGGTCCACAATACTCTTCAGTGTGGCGCCGAGATCGACGCTCGCGCCGCGCATGTCAGCACAGCATTGTCTCACCAGCTCCGCGTCAGGGAGCTGCACATCCAGCACGCGTTCCACCGTGGCATCCTCCACCGCGCCGCCGCCGCGCAATGCATGGCTGAGAAAGGCCGCGCTTCCCGACTGCTTCTCAAAGTAAGTGCTGAGCAGCGCCATCGCATGTAAGCAGACGTTGTGCACCTCTAGCAACCGGTTCAAGCCGAAAGACAGAATGGTGGCGACGGTGTCGTTCGCCGTCGCTGCTCCACCGTCCGCTGCCTGCAGCGACCGTAGCTCTTTCTCCACTGCGTGGATGCGGCTCAGACGCCTCGCCAGCCTCTCCTCACCCTCGTGACTGGCACTCTGCGTCGATGCAGCAGCAGGGCTACCGTCACGGCGTTCACCCCACAGCTCGCTCGCAGACGGCTCGGCCAGAATGCCACGAAGGTACAGCACGGCCCGTCCTAGGCGATCGACCTCCTCTTCAAGTTCCCGCGCATAGGTTGCGAGGGCGACGTACTGCACCAGAGCACTTCCCGTGAAGGCGTCACGCTGCGCTCTGTCGAGCGACTGGGTGGCAACAAGACGCGCGAGCACCGCCTCCAGTCGCCCGTTCTCCTCGCTGATCTCCTTGTTGAGACACTCTGCCGTGGCAATGTCAAAGGAGGGCACGGCGGCAACTGGAGATGACGCTGACGAAGCGGCCGATTCACTGCACGCCAGCTGCCGCTGCGCTGTCCACCGAGCAAACGCCTCAGCGGCGCAGTGGGCTTCTGCCTCCTCTTGCGATTTGACCCCCACGGTGATGCGAAGGGCGTCGCAGCGTTGCTTCAAGGTGCTCAATGACTGCAGTCCATACGAGAGCTGCTGCGCCGCCGCACTCGCCAAAGCCGCCTCCTCCATCGACATGGAAGGGAGAAGCGCCTCCAGAGCACGCACAGCCCCAGCTGCACGTTCACATATCACCTCCGACGAGTGAGGCGAAGAGCCTGTCTCCGGCGGCCACGCCAAGTTCGGTGCATCGAGCGCGCGCAACATGGACGCGCCAGTGCCGTGCGGTGCGGTTGCAGTGAGTAGATGAGATGCCGAAGAGCAAAGCTGAGCAGCCTCTTTCTCAACCAGGGCGCTCAGGTGTTGGCTCAGTCGTTCGCGCTGTGTAACGTGGTGGTGCACCTGCGTGATGGCGCTATCGAGAGCCCCCAGAAGGGAGGCTGGGGTAGACAAACTGGATGTCTCCACCGTAGGCGAGGAGCGTGCCCCACCGGTCGCCTCCACCTGCAGCTCGCTCATGCGGAGCCACGAGTTCTCCAGCGAGGCTCGCAGTTGCCGGGTGCGACCCAGACATGCCTCGAGCTCGGGGTTGGTTGACGCGTCGTCGCCGCCGCTCTGCCGACACTCCAGCTTCGTGGATCGCACAAGAAGCTCGTTGAAGTCATCCTCGCGCTTGAGTTCGTCGTACTGCTCCAGAGGGTAGTCGGGGGGCACCACCTCCTCCTCATCTGCGAGGGGATTAGCAAAGAAACTCATGTGAAACAATGATGCGTCTGTGTTCTGCTCGCTCACTCGCCCACCAACGGCGCTAAGAGAACCGCCGCGTGTGCCGTCGCGCACGTGCGGAATCGGTGGCCGATGTGACGGAGCGGCAGGAGGACACCAGTGAGAGAGAAAGACGGAGAAGGTAGCGGGAGAGTGCGCGCTTCAGGGATGGAAACAGCCATCCCGTGAGGCCGTAGAGGGTTCAACGGCACGGAGAGAGAGTTTGATCGCGTTTCTCTTCCTCTTCTTCGAGTGGTCGTCAGGTGGCACCTGCTATACCATGCTGCGCAGCTCCACCCACAGCCCGGAATAGGCAGCAGGGCCAGCTGCATGACGTGAGAGGTGCGCCTGAGCTGAATACTTTCGCTAAGACCCTCCGTTTTTTTTTCTGTTTGGTTCATGTTCGTCCTCTGCTGTTCCCTCGGCTACGTTGGAGGGTGTCTGCAGGACTGTCACGGTGGCGTGTGGAGGAGGGACGAGGGCCTGGAAAGGCAGGCGGGAACGCGCAGGACGAAAAACAGGAAGCGTGCGCCTGGGGCCCAACCATGATCACAAACGGTGTTCCTCCATGCAGCACACGAGCTGGAAGCGGCACCGAAAAGAAGAGCCACTCATGCGCGCTGACAAGCGCGCACACCACCGTCGCGGCCTCTTCACACCGAGGACCCCATCATCTCGGCGCAGGCGCTGTAAAGTGCCTGACATGGCGAGTCGGCTGTCAGCGGATCGTAGATAGAGAAAAAAGACAGCCGTGGCCCTAGCATGACTGACCTATTCCACTCAAACGGATTCTTTCCCGTTGTGCCCTCCGTCACCGCAAACTCAAACTCTCTGAATGCGGCTTCCACATCGCTGTGCGCCACATCGTTGTTACCGTTGCGCACGCCAAAGAAGAATGCGCGAGAGCGGCAGTGCACCGTCACCCCTCTCCGAGTCACCGCTCGGGGCGGCTCATCGACAACCGGGCGTGGGAACGGCCGCACCTCGGCCACGCACTCCAGCGCGTACACAAACATACGCAACTTGCTTTCTACGTACCCCTTCCATGCATTGATAGCTTCCTCGCACGCTGCAAGTGACTGGTGCTCGCTCGAGATGTGCACGCCAACAAAGAAGCGGTGCTCATCGAGTATGTTGTACGGTGCCCATAGTGCCGAGTACGACATCGGGACTAGGGCACACAGCTGCTCAGCGCGGAGGAGCTCCTTCAAAAAGAGCTGCAGTCCACTGCGGCCCACCGCGTGGGCGGCGTTGACGGTGGGTCGTGCCGGGTTCAGCACTGGGAACAGGTCCGCCGCGTCCCAGACGGCATCCCACGGCGGCGGCATCCCCGGCACTCGCGCGATGGCCGCGTTCTCATCCATGGGCACAATAGAAACAGGAGCGATGCGGGTGTCACGCAGGAGCCACCACACGTACAGGGAGAAGAAGAAGCGCAAAATGACCCCACTGTCCGCGACGGGGCAAAGCTGGCAGGCACGGGCCACCATAATGGCGAGACACACGCCGTTGGGGAAGGTGTAGAGGTTCCCATACACCTGCCGCTGCGCCGCCCAGTACTTGACCGCGCGCAGCACGCAGGCGTAAGCGGCCAGTAGAAGGGGAAGGCGGCGACGAATCTCCAGAATCGTGCGGATCCCGTTCACGGTTGCCCGACAGGGCAGCGACACCAGGGAAAGAAAGTCGTCGCGCAGCAGCTCATTCGTGTCAGGTGCCGTCCGCATATCAACGGAGGCAAACAGGAGATCGACGTGAACCCCGTTGTACGAAAACTTGATCAGAGGGACGCGAGCCGAGGTGACCACGACGACGTTCTGCAGACGCCCCTCAGCCGAGCGCGGGAACGTCTGAAAAAACAAACTCGTGTTCACAGAGGCGGAGCACAATGCAATTCTTCGCGGCAGCATGCGCAAACGACCAGTGCACAACTCATAAAGAGAAAGGTGCGAGCAGCAAGAGGAAAAAGCAGAGAGCAGTGAAGGGGCGGCGTGTGCGCATAGGTGCACCGCCATCGTAGCGTATTACCATTAGGCATGTTGCAGTACAGGCGCGCACGGTGAAATACGCAGAGCACACCATGCCGTCGCAGTTTACGCCTCGGGGTAAAAAGGCGTGAGGCGTGCAGAAGGAAAAAGCGAGAACAAAACCTTGAAGAGGGAGGAGAACGCCGAGAGCAACGGCACGGCGCCCGCATGCACCATGGCGGCAGTATCACAGAACCGTGAATGTGCAACATGAGAGGGGTGTACACAGATGTTCACACACGGTTTGCAATGTAGGCAAGCAGGTGAGAAAGAAAGGAGGAGTGGCGAGATTTGTGAGCATGATGTGGAGAAAGGTGGTGCTCCACGTGATCATCATCATTCGCACGCACGATGCGTGGACGAACATGCGGAGAGTCCGAGAGAGAAAGGAGGAGGGAACGAAAGACGAAGTAGAGTGAGGAGAGCGAGAGAAAGAGAGATGGGAAGTCTGCAGATGCTCCAGTATACGCATGAACGACACGAAGATTCCCTCGTCACCCATTCTGCCTCTCTCTCCCTCTCTCTCTCTCCTGCTCTCTCCCACACGCCTGCCGCTGCGCTGCCCTGCACGCTGCCCACGGCCGTGGCCGAGGAGAGACGCAAGAGAGAGAGAGAGAGAGAAGAGAGGAGAGAGCGGGCGAGACGGGGGAGGGGGAGGGGGAGGGAGGGGGGAAGGGAAGAAGTTAAGCGCAACGGGAGAGAAGAAACGATGGGAAGAAGGAAGTGGCTCACCATACAAATCGATGTCACTGCCCGTGATAGCGGCGTCTAGACCGCTCGAGCCAAACACGTACACTTGCGTCCACGCAGCCGCAGCCGACGGCTCTGCCTGCAGCATCTTCTCCAGTAGTTGGCGAACAAGTCTCACAACCTCGTCCGTGTTTTCCATCGAGAACGCATCTGTGGCTCGCCGCAGCGCTGTAGACGCCGCTGCGTCGGCGGCGAAGTTGAAGTGAGGAAACGCATCCCTTATGAGGGTCACCTCCGCCGCGCGCTCCATCTTGATCTGGCGGTGCCACCGAGACTTCGCCGTGGCGCAGAGCGAGGCAAGTGAAGCGTTCGAGGGAGCCAACGAGAGCGAACCAAGAGATAGGAGACGCCGCTTGCTGCGCGCCAACACGCAAGGGCACTTGGACAACGGGAGAAAGATGGGAGAAGAGAGAAACTGTGAGGGCGGCGCCGCAGCAGGAAAACACCGGCAGCGACACAGCGCTTGAGAAACTCGCGCTGCGTTCCTACGTAATTCCTGTGGATGGGGTGACACGTGCGACTGCGCGCATGTCGGTGCGTGTGCTACCCAAGAAAGATGTGGGAAAACAAAATGATGAAGCGAAGAGGAAGCATACAAAACGCGCGTAGTGTCAGGCGAGAAGGGGGAGACGACGGCGTCAAGCAGGTGGCAGGGATGCTATCATGATGGCCATCCTTTTCCATAGACGCTGCCACAGAAGGCTTAGAGACCTCAGAAAATGAGCCGCACGTCACGCGGGCATTTACACGTCAAGCACGCAGGGCTGTCATGCGCACGCACATCGCGTTGAGTCTGTGATTGCGAGACGCAAGCAGCAAGGGCATTATGAGAGAGGCGTCCCCGTCACGGAGGCTGCATTGCCGTCTAACCGGGTCTTTCGCTGCCTCTCTTCCCTCCTCGTCGCCCATGACACATGTCACCTTCGTTTGTTATTTGTGCTGCCGTGCGCGCATGCCGCCTATTCCAGTTGGCGCAGCGACGTCGCACCAAACCTGTACGTTCGCACATATGCCAGCGTGACATGAAAAGCGGGCGTAGCGAGGCCTCGACGCGCGCGTTTACGCTGGGCCACCTCCAAGGCGGCGACGGCGGCTGTCGAGGACTCACTGCTCCTACGTCAACATCAACCACACGAAACGGAAAGAAGCACACGCGCACATACGCAGGCGCGGCGCGTGAGCGCGAGGACGGCGTCACGAGGAACAGAAGCCTTCTTTGGCGGCACCTCGCGTTCCTCTTTGTGTACCCCCGATTCACTCGCAAGGCGAACACATCGACTGGCGATAGTAGACGGCCAACCACCAACTGCAATGGCGGTAGCGCCTCGTGCCGCTTCACCCCTCCCCGCCACTTCACAACGGTCAGCCGTCTCAGCGCAAACGCTCGGACAGCTTCATGGCCTCTCTGTGAATGGCGGTGTTCGGGTAAGGAATGACAAAGCGGTCACCTGCCGAGGCGACGACTGCATCACCGTCGAGAAGATCGCGAAGATCTACAACCTCCGTACCCGAGGCATCAAACAGGAGGCTCACCCTCTTTCCATCCCGCCACTGCAGCTCACGGGTGATAACCGTTTTGAGAGTGGCGAGCGTCTTGTACGTCGGGCGCACCGTGACGGTGCGGTAGATGTTGTCGTCGTAGACACCATTCTCGTAGACGCGGATGTGGATGGGCTTCGCTGCCGTCAAGGGAGAAGGCGCAAGGCGTTTCGACACTGTCGCCGTGGTTGACTGCTGTGGCACAGCGGCAGCTTTCCTTGAAGGAGACGCGGGTGTAGAGGAAGACGCGGTTGTGCTAGGAGCGCTGCTCGAAGCTGCGGCAGGAGGGACCGGAACGCTTGCCGCGGCTGGGGTGGGGCGCGTGCACGGAGTCTTGGTCGCGCGACTCTGAGCGGTAAAGGAGGGTCGAGCATAGCCCACGGTGGCGAAGTGTGATGTGACGCCGTCGCACTTGTAGGCGCACCCTGTGGTAGCCACAAGCCGCATGTCATCGTGCACAGCGCCCGCCGACTTGATCTCGACACCCTTGTCGGTGAAGAGACGGGTGGCCGTGAGGCGCTGCTTATCCCAGCGCAGCTTGCGAGTGACGACAGCGAAGACTGCGAACATGGTGGTGCACTGCGCCTGCAGTGAGATGCGGAGCGGCTCGGAGAGGTTGCCGCCAGGCTCGGTGAGGCCGGCGAGCCAGCACAGTCTTGTGCCTGAGTTGTCTGCACCGCTGGATCGTCGCCGCGTCAGGGTTGTGACTTCGTCGCGGAGATACGGCGATGTCTGATTTGGTGTCGTAAACGCCTTATGCAAGCAAGCTGCCTTGGCAGCGGCCGCACCGGCCGAGTCCGCCGCCGTCTCCGCATCCACCAAAGCATCGATGTCACACATGGAGGAGCTCGGTGTTGGGCGAAGGTCTGGTATGCCCTCCGAGTCTGTTGCGGTACTGGTGCGGCGTGGCACGTTGTCCTGCATCGAACACGACAAGGGTGACCCCAAACCTTCATCAGCAACCGCGTCTATTGCAACAGCCGGCAGAAGACTCAGCTGCGCTAGGTCCACTGTCACTGTCGGTGGATGTGAGCTCACATGCACAACCGGCGATGGCCGACACGGCCCGCGCGGCGGTTCTTTCTTCACAATTGGGCGAGCCGTTGGAAGAGCCGCAGTCGGCTTCTTCCGTGCCTCACTAATCACCTTCTTCGCCGGCTGCTCGGCCGCCTGTGATGTAGCGGGCGCGGCAGGGGCGGGAAAAGAAGATGACGCTCGCGCTGGGGTCGGCGCCGCACGCTTGGCCGCGGTGCCGAGCGCTTCTTGAACAGTGGGAGGGGGCGGTGGTGGAATAAATGCTGGCGCCACAGCAGCACTCGATGGCGCAGAGGGCCGAC
Source organism: Leishmania major strain Friedlin (assembly GCF_000002725.2). NCBI lineage: Eukaryota > Euglenozoa > Kinetoplastea > Trypanosomatida > Trypanosomatidae > Leishmania > Leishmania major. The sequence goes on along the minus strand of NC_007270.2, from coordinate 1,119,024 downwards.
GATGTGGCATGCGCAAGTGGCCCCACCCCGGCAGCGCTTCAGCCTGTGGTGACGATGGTGGCGGTAGCAATACCTTCGCACTTGATACGCTCTTGACTCCCCTTGTCGGATCGGTGTGCCGAGCGGTGGCACGGCCGCTGGTCCCCGCACCTGTGTCCTCGCTTTCCTGTGAGAGAGCGAGGCACTCAACGAAGAAAACCTTGATAACACCGTCAGCGAAGCGCAGCTCCACAGCCGGTTTTCCCTGGAAGGACTTCATTACCCGCATCACCTGGCCTTGCTCGCCCAGGTACACTGCCTTAAGGGGATCGGCAGCGAAGTAGCCGCGATCGGCGCGGTGCAGTAGGTGAACGTCATCCTTGACAGACACTCGCGCTCCCACGGACACTTCCACGCCACCCACTGAGATCCTCTGCGGCACCTCCGCCTCGGCCTTCTTCTGCGCCAAGGCAGTAATCTCCGTTGCCGACAACTCCGGATGCGCGGCGGCAACAGCGTCGAAGGCGGCCAGCTCGCGCTCACGCGTATCGCGCAGCTGTTGTAGCTGACGTTGAATCTCCTCCCGTCGAGCTGCGGTCGACATGGTCGAGGGAAAATCCGCCAAACACCGGCTGAAAAACGCACACAGAGCGGAAGAAACGGTTGTGGACGGTGAGCAGCCGTGAAGGGGTCGCGAAAGGGAGACAACGTCGCGGCGGCGTCAAACAAGCGATCGGAGCCGAGGACAGGAGAGGAAGGAAGACAAGAGAACAGACACGGCGCACCGCCGCAACCACACGAAAAAAAAGAAGATATAACGGGCGTCGAGGACTTGTCAGCTTCGCGCGGTGGCTCGTTTTATGTGTGTGGGTGTGAGTGTGGGTTTGGTCGTGTGCTGCTGCGAACAAGATACCCGAGAGCAACGAAAGAAAGGAAAGCGAGCACGGGTACAATCACCACGAACACACAAAGGGAGGAGACGAGACAGAGGTAGGAGAAAGGCAGTTGCTGGAGTTCGCGTCGCTGTACGGGCGGTGAGCATGGGGAGTAAAATCCGTGCATGAAAAGGTAGTAGGCGGGTGCCGCACCAAATAGAAGGGAAATATGCACAGTTAACAAGAGAGACGTTGAATATGCCCATGCGGTTACGTTTTCTTTCATCCCCCGTTTTTGGTGCGCGGTACGATACCGAACGAGAAGAGAGCAACGGGCTCTCATCTCGCAGCGCCTCTAGACAGATGTTCAGGTCCCCCTGTGCAGGTGAACAAGACCCGTTTGCGTTGGAGCTTATCTGGCATTACAATGCGAAGCATCGCTGAGGCATGTGGGATCGTCATCCGAACACACACGCACGTGACAAAAATTGGGGGAGAGACGTATGCGCTTAGGCATCGACACACTCTGTTGCCAACGCCCACGCCAAGAGAGGCACGCACAAGGCGCGGGGTGGGCTCTGCCGCGTTGGTCAAACTCCTCCATCGGAGACACAAGCGTTTCCTGCATCTTTTTCACGCTCTGCCATACAACTGAGCGCACCCCCTTCAACGCCGCCCCAGGGCCTGCCACACGCCGCATCCGCGTCGTGCGAAGCAGCCGTAGACACACGCGTGTTACAGCAATGCGCCGACACACTCATCTCAGCACGACCCCGGCCTCAAACGCCACCCACCCGCCCGTCCCCCCAGGTCGCCTCACAGCAGCTCTAGCGACGCCGGTCGCCACCTGCTGCGTCCCTCTCGGCGTCGCGCCGGTCCCCACACCAGCAGGCAGCGTGAGGGCCGGGTGGCATGCGGTCGCGTCACCCCGACGCTCTGCCCTTCATCGGCATGGTACAAGCGTGTGCTCACCGTCGCAGCTCGCTCCGACGCAGCGCCACCCAGAGCCTGACCGCCGATATCAGTTGCTCTGAATCGCTCCGACCTCCCTCCAGCTTAGGTGCCCGGACAATGTCACCACCACAAGCGGGTCCGCATTGGCAGGAAATAGGAGGGGGAGGGCTGCTGGGCCTCTCCCACACAGAGAGTGTGAGCATGCTGGACCCTGAGCATGCGACGCACCGAGGAGTCCTCCTCGTGAGCGGGGTTGGCGGGGTACTCAACCGAAAAAAAGAGCGCAACACCGCACGCAGGGTCTCTGCGTAGCCGCCCAAAACGCAAAAAAGGGCCCGAACAGCAAAGAAAACTCACCACTGGGCTCTATCTCGAGAGAAGAAGCGTGTATGTATGTATGTGTGTGTGTGTGTGTGTGTGTGTGTGGCATCGAAACCAGAGACACGCGCACTACATACGGCCAACAAACGGGCACACGCACACACGCAAACATACCAAAGAGGAAACAACGGATACTATCATAGCGGCTAAACGACAGGGGGAGACACCAGGGTATAGGTGCGGCATGACAATACACACGCACACGCACACACTTTAATAAAGGACATGCCAACAAAGAAGTGTTTCTCGACGTCTACGCGGCGGCCGAGGTGCAGCGACGACATTCCCGCTCTTCTTTCGACTGTCTCGCACGGCCTGCTGTCGCCAACTCTCCGTGGTGTGTACAATCTCGGACAGTGTGCACAACGAGTGCAGAAGTGAGGAGAGAGACCGTGAGCAAAACAAGAAAGCATGCAAGAGTGACCGCACCGATGCACTGGACTAGCACAGAGAACAAAAGTGTCTTTACTTTTTTGAAGTGGAAAAGGAGAAGCTGGGGCTGCATGAAGTGCCAAACGACCCTATCGGCTTGGGGTGGTTGGGGAACGAGAAGGGATTAGCCGCGGTCCCGGAGACACCCGTGCTTGCCCCGAGCGATGACGATCCTCCAAATGCAAGCCCGGATCCAAAAGTTGGCTTCGCGCAATTCGAGTTCAGGTTGAATGAGAAGGCACCGCTGCTCCCAACTGGGGTGGCACTTTCAGTCTTGGCCTTCTTGTCGTTGCCCTTGTCATCGTCGTCGCTATCCGCGTTGGGCGCAAACGTGCCGTCATCCGGAATAACCGCGGGTGGGCCCGCCTTCACAAACGAGTTCGTCTTCGGGGCACCAAAGGCGGGTGCCGCAGGGGCGTCCGCCTTCTCGGCAGGCTTAGCTGAGAAGGAGAAGGGATTTGCGGGTGCTCCTGTTGACAACGGTGGCGTCGCGCCGAAGGCGGGCTTCACGCCAACGGGGTTAAAACTAAACGGCGCCCTTGCCGGTGCCGAACTCTCCTTGGGGGGTTTCGTGCCCTTGTCGTTGCCCTTGTCATCGTCGTCGCTATCCGCGTTGGGCGCAAACGTGCCGTCATCCGGAATAACCGCGGGTGGGCCCGCCTTCACAAACGAGTTCGTCTTCGGGGCACCAAAGGCGGGTGCCGCAGGGGCGTCCGCCTTCTCGGCAGGCTTAGCTGAGAAGGAGAAGGGATTTGCGGGTGCTCCTGTTGACAACGGTGGCGTCGCGCCGAAGGCGGGCTTCACGCCAACGGGGTTAAAACTAAACGGCGCCCTTGCCGGTGCCGAACTCTCCTTGGAGGGTTTCGTGCCCTTGTCGTTGCCCTTGTCATCGTCGTCGCTATCCGCGTTGGGCGCAAACGTGCCGTCATCCGGAATAACCGCCGGTGGGCCCGCCTTCACAAACGAGTTCGTCTTCGGCGCACCAAAGGCGGGTGCCGCAGGGACAGAACGCGCAGGAATCATCTCTGCGGACTTTGAGCCGAAAACAAACAAGTTGGGGGCTGCAGCGGCAGCTGTAGGTGTCGCTGTGCCTCCAAAGGGAGGCGCCTTCGCGGTAGGCACATCGGCCAGCGGGGCAGCGGGCTTTGCAGCAACAGAGGCGTCATCATTGCTGAATGCCTTCGCCTTGCCAAACAGTCTTACCGTCGCAAGCGATCCGATAGGCACCGTCAAGGAATTCTCTTGCGAGCCCAGCGGGATGGCCGACGGAGCGTTGCTCAGCGACGCATCGCACGCGTCGTTGTCAGTGGCTGTTTTTGGCGCCTTGCGCATCCGTGACTCCGCGGTAGCTGCCGGAGGAGACGCAAGGCGCGGACGCTTGGCATGGACCTGCAGGCTGGACGGGGCAGTAAGAAGACTCGCACGAGACGGGTAAGCGGGGGCGCCACGGTACGTGGCGGCCTCATCTGCATGTGCAAACACCATAGGATAGATGCTGCGCTCGGGTGCCGCGAAGTACTGATTCACCGTGATTTGGCACTGTGGAGCCTCTCGCGCCGAGGGGTAAGTGAGCGGCGCGCCGCGGGCCTGCAGTGCCGGCTCCGAGACCGGGGGCTGCGGCGGCGGCACATGATACTGAGCTGTGCTGCGTCGCGGCCGGCGGAGTTCGATGGTGTCAGCTACGCGTGTCTCTTCAGACGGCCGCGGGGCACCAGAGTAGCTTTGCGCCGGAGTCGCGGCAGAGATGTGGGGTGTGTTAGGATGGACTGTCGGGTGGGGGAATGCCTTCGCAGAGGCGTTGTTGTCCGTGGACGCATTGGCCTCCCCGGGTGGCCTCGCATGCAGCACGCCTAGCACCCCACTGACGGTATTGTAGGCAAGGTTGGCGATACGACGCACGTACCGCCAGCCTTCGCCCGACTCGTTGGCGTCGTACGGCGAGGACGGCGACGGTGCACTCCACGCGTGGTTGTTGGGCGCCGCAAATGCGCTCTCGGCTGGCCGCGGCGCAGCTGCACGAAGATCACAAAAAGGCACATCGGCGCCGTCGAAGCCCATGTGCGCCATCGAGCTGGTGCCACTTGAAAGACGACTGCTACCAGCCGGTCGCACGCGGATACGATTACGGTGCATGTCGCAGAGAGCGAGGTGGATGAAATGACAGATCAAACGCGGAAACGAATGAGGTCGACGGGTTTCTTCTATGCGCGCTTGTGTGTGTGTGTGTGTGTGTATGTGCGGAGGCCCCTGCCTGTCTCGACCACGGCCGCCGCTGACAAGACCACGAGCTTCAAGTGAACACGACGACGGCAAAGAGACCTGGCTGCGTGCGACAGCTTTGCTGTAGACGTGAAGTGGTGGGGGGAGGGGGACTGCAAAAAAAAAAAAGACTTACTTGGTCGAGGGAAGCTCACGCGCACAGCCGTTTAGAATAAAAGAGCGCAGCGCTTCCACCCTCTGTATTTGCTTTGACTGTTTTTCCTACCCCTCATAAGGGCATGGATTGCAGCACCAGGGAGGGGTTCAATGGAGTGGAAGGTGAGAACCGGGGAAGAGCACCAGGAATGTAAGAGGACCACGAAACACACACCAGCGCGGAGGACCAAGAACCAGAGGTGGCGGCGCGGACGGCGACGGATGAAAGGCGCACACAAAGCATCAACGATGGGCAGCTGTCGCCTTCCCGATACTTGGCCTGCGCGCGAAAATGTAGGAGCACCGAGAACAGGTTCCTTTGAACACGCAAAGTAGTGCAAGCAGAAGGCGGGGCGCAACGGTGCCACGACGCTGGCTTGTCAAAAACCGTGCAAGAGCCGCAACAGCGAACCCGTCTTTGCCTTCGAGTGGGAGAGAAAAGATAAAGAGACTATCCATTCGAGTCTCCTACCAAAGCACACCAGTCTAAAAGAGGTGACAGAAAGCAAGTAAAAAAAAAGTCGAGCTAGAGAGAGTCAACACAGTAGCCACTTCCAACCTCGCGACTCTCTAACCCTTACTTTTCATGCTACCATCCAACCTCTATCCCCCCCCCGGGCAGACCTCCACCACCAACTTGTCCTCCTTCGCTTGGATTGGATTCACACTTTGGACGACTGTTCTATTTCCTTTTGGTACATATATATATATATAGGTATATGTTCGGGGCGCGTATGTGCTTGATTTCGTTTTCGGTGGAAGGAGGGGAAGGGAGGGAGGAAGGGGGGAGGAGGGTTGTTCTCGCTCTTGTAGTCGTCACCGTTGCATACGCGCGCCAGCGGCATCCTCCACCGGCCAATACGCGAAAAAAAACGGAGACCGAGAGAGAGAGAGAGAGACACACAGACAGACAAAGAAAAAAAGGGAAGACATGAAAAAGGAAAGAGGCGCATGCGCAACTGCCATGCACAAAAATACGCACGCACACAGGTAGAAAATAAAAGTAGAAGACACACAAAACGTGCGCACTCCTACGCAAGCACACACACACACACATACACGCGTACGAGTGTTTTGCGTACGAGTACCACACACAGAGAGCAAGTAGGCGCAGAGGCGGTGAAGAAGATCGACGGAACAAAAGAAAAGAGGCAGATCACGCAGCAGGAAGGGGGTGAAAAAGAGGTTGAGACAGCGAGAGCGAACGGCGTTCTTCGATGGTGCAGCCTCCGCCTCACCCCCTTTCGACGAAAAAGAGCGGCTTACATCATTTCGCCACTTTATATCTCGGCCGCGCCACAGCCCTACCCCCCTACCCCCTTGTACCGACCCATCATCATCCGCAGACACACCCACACAATCGAAACAAGCACTACGACAGACACATGCTCCCTGGGCCCACACGTGGCCGCCGATTCGATCTCGCTGAAAATCACATTCTTTGTGAGAATAGAACACCGGAAGAACAGGGAGAGAGACAAAAGACGCAAAACGAGAACGAGAACGATATAGAAGTGATGGCAAACACAAAAACGGAAGAGAAAGAGAGAGCACAACGCCACACCTGGTCGCTGTAGTCGTCGCCACCATGCACACCATCGCTGAGTGTACGCCAAAGCGTATACATATATATATATATATATATATATATATATGTAGATGCATTCATTCGCGCATAGAGTGCGTGGGAACGCACATGATGGCAGACGATTTTGTGTGCGTGTGTCTGCGATTTAAGATCAAGCTGCACTAACCCTTCTCCAGCCCTTTCTCGATGGCAGGTTGTGTATATATCAGCCCGTTCGTGTGCACGCCCGGGGAGAGAGAAAGAGGGGGGGCGGCGCTTCAAGTGCGCAACAGTTTGCAAACCCTCCTCCTCCTCTTCTCGTGGTGTTTTACTGTGACTTTTCGCTGCTGCTGCCGCTGTCTCCAGAAAAAAAAAAGGAAGAGTGAAAAGAGCAAAAGACAAAAGACGTGGTCGCTTCTTAAGATGTGCAACTCCCTCCCCTTCACGCACATACGTGTGTTCGTGGACGCTGTGGAAACGAGAGGGGTATCGCTACGCTCGTTTTCATGTGTGTTTTGTTTCTCTCCTTTTCGCCGCTGCTTTGCCTCTCTACTCCACTCCTCTCCCCCTTTCCTGTGTATCTCGCAAACTTCTCCCTCTCATCCATGAGCGTCCCAGGCGTGGGGCTCGGTGATTACCAACAGGAAGCGAGGAAACGGGGCTAGCGTTTGGAAGAGGGAGGACACACTTGCCATCACACGCAGATAGGTGTCAGAAGAAAGTAGGCGCACGCAGACACACACACACAGAGAGACAATATGGGAGAGAGAGGAACCGCAGAGAACTGAGGAGGGGAGGAAGGGACAGCGATAAGGCGAGGTGCGGTGGTCGACTGGCTCCAGGAAGGAACGAGGCACCAGGATGCACTCGCAAACATTTGCAAGCAACGGTGTAAAAAGGGGGGCAGCAACAGCGACTACGACGACACTGCGGCGGACAACGTCACAAAAGAAAAAGACGAACCGAAAAAAAGGCACGACAGGAAGGAAGCAAGAACAGCACGGCACATCGTCATACAAAAAGAGCAATCAACACCAGCGCCAGCACAACCACCGCACCTGCCCCGACAACTGTATGCGTTTGGGTGAAGATAGGGAGATGTATGAGAGCACCTTTTCCTTTTCCTCGCCCCCGTCCGCACAGCACATGATACCGGAATTGTATTAGCAAGCACAGTGGATCACCACACCTGGCAGCAGCTGCGACACTCAGAAAAAAGACGACGAAGCAGGTGCCATATAGCGCACCTCATGCCTCTCCCTTCCCTGTGTTTTCAGACCGCAGTCACAGCGTCGCGAGCAAGACTCGCACGTGGATACCTTTCCCACGGCGCCAAGGGCCTACTGCTTCCCCTCCCAGACGGCCAGCTTCGTGATGGCGTTGGCGTTGTGCGCAAATGCCGGTCCTAAGAGTTCAGTCAGCTCGTGCTGCATCTCCGAGTTGGTGAGGCCGCTCATCATACCAGAGTTGTAAAGCTCGACGGCGCGATTCAGCAGCTCAAAGCCCATCTCCTTCTCCAGGTGGTCGCGTACCCTGGAGGCAAGCACCGTGCGCCCATTCGCCATCGTGATCGTCTCCACCTGTGGGGCGCTGTCGGCGGGGCCGTCGCCGAACTCCTCTGGGTGCCCGCCAAGGTTTGACTTGCCCACAATTTCCTTGGTGTTCTCCACCATGGCCTTCTTCTGCGCGATGTAGTCGCCATCATCATCCACATCAGGATGGCCCATCTGCTCAGGTGCCGTTGCGGTCTTAGGCGCAGACTTTTCCTCAGCGGCCTGCTTCGCCAGCATTGCCTTCATCTTCTCGCGGTCCATGCCGCGCAGCATCGCCATCTGCTCGCGCTCGCTGAGTTGTGGTTTTGCCGGCTCTTGCGGCATCCTCGCCACCTCCTCCTTCAGGGGGCTCGACTGAGCATGCTTCTCGCGCTCGCTAAGCTTCTTCGCCTCGAAGTCGGAGCGGTCCTTCTCCACCTGGCGGGCCAAGTCCTCACTGAAGCTGCGCAGGGTGCTTTGCACGTAGGGGCTCTCTAGGATGCGGTTGATGCTGGGACGCTGCATATAGTTCACCTGCAGCAGGCTGGCACACAGGGAGCGCATCTCCACTGGAATTGTGGTGGGGATTGGGTCGTAGTTACCTGCTAATATCTTCTTTAGTAGGTCCTTCAGCGTCTTGGCGTTGAAGGGGCGGTGCAGGGTGAGGGTCTCGTAGAAGACGACGCCCAGAGCCCACACATCACTCTTGTTGTTATACGGCTTGCTTTGGCAGAGCTCCGGCGAGAAATAGTAGGGGGTGCCGCACACAGTCTTGGCGCATGCCATCGTGTTCTGGAGGATTGTTGAAATACCGAAGTCGCCAAGCTTCACCACGTTCTTGGAGGTGAGGAAGATGTTGGCCGTCTTGAGGTCGCGGTGAAGGATGTGGTTGTCATGCAGGTACTTGAGCGCCATACAGATCTGCAGAAACCAGAACATCGCCAAGTTTGGGTCGAAGGGCTGCGGCACGTCTTGCTTCTTTGCCTCCTTTATACGAAAGCTCAAGTCGCCACCGTCGGCGTATTCCATGATAATGAAGATTAGAGTGTCATCCTCAAAGTGCTCGTGGTAGCGAATGATGTTGGGGTGGTCGACGGCGGCTAGAATGCGAATCTCATTCTGCACGTCACGCCGCTCTTTGGGCGTCATGGAAATGGAGTCGATTGCCTTGGCCACGTAGCGCTTGCCATCTAGCTTTGAGCGGACGAGCACCGCCTCGCCGAAGCTGCCTTTGCCGATCGACTTGATTTGGCGGTACTTGTTGCGGAACACGTGGCTCTCCAGCGCCCGCGACTCCTCTGCTACTTGCGCCATGTGTGTGTGTGTGTGTGTGTGTGTGCGTGTGAAAGCACTCTTTTTCTTTCGTCTGAATCTGCTCTTGTCAGCACGTGTTGTGTGTCTCCTGTTGCAGAGAGGGTGCCGGCGTAAGTCGGGTAAGGAGAGGAGGGGGCAGAGCAGAGAAGGGAGGGAGGGGAGGGTGTATGGATGTGTATAAAAGCAAACCTCGGATCGTGTGCGGGTGTGTATGAGCAACCGTGTGGGTGTGCGTGTAACGCGCGGGGAGCTGCGTGGTAATGTTCAAGGATGTGCGTGCACTCGAAGCGAAGGGAGCTCGAGCAAGGCAACGCTTGAAAACACGAGAAGGTCAGAAAAAAAAACAGAACAATAAAAAAGAGCGGAAGTCGGAAAAGAAAGCCCTTGGCTGGTATGCGCAACGGTGTGCGTATTGGCATGGACACACACACACAGACACACATATATATATATATATATATATATATATATATGTATGTATATATGTAGGCGTACGAGCAGCAACGCTCACACAGCGCAGACAGCGCGTCGAAGCGGTACAAAAAAAAAAGAAGTTGTGCGGCAAACGCAACAACACAGCCAACGCACACACGCGCACACGCATCATAGCATGTGCATGTGTACGCAGGGATATGCATACACGCAAACGGGGTGTGTACAAGCAGCCGGAAATTCGAAGAAACAAATCAGGTGAGAGAGAGAGGAGGGGAGGGGAAAACAGGAAAGTGGAAGAAGGGAGGAGAGGTCAAGGCGCGCTGGACGATGAGAAGGGGATCGTTCAGCGCGGGGCCCCACAATCGGCGCCGTCATGTGCAAAGTTTGCCCGTAGATTTCGCCACCGTTCTTCTCCAGGTCCTTTGAGTGTGAGGGTGGCTGCTGTTCGGGCCAACGTAGAAGTGGGGGAGCTCAAAGGAGAGAGAGAATGCATGGAGAAAAGAGTCGAGCGACGACGAGTTGTCTTCGCGTATTGCGCATGCTCGTTAGTGGCGCTGTCTGATTGCCCGTCAACGGAGACATCGTGTGTCAGTATGCACGCCGCGCCAGATGAGGCTGCGAGGAAAGGGAAGGGAAGGGGGCCAGGCTGAAAAGGGAAAGGCAGGAGCACAGGAACCACAGGAGTCGGGTTCTCCACACAGCATACATGCACAATGAAAAAGCGAGCAAACAAACGAAAAGAAGGGCGAGAGAGGGGAGGCCTAAGAGGTGTTGGTGCGGAAGTAGAGAGATAAGCGAGGTTGACGGATAGGGTGTGCCGCTGGACGCCGATGAGAGCGCGCGCGACACAGGAGGTGAGAACACACAAAAAGACGTCTCAGTCGGCGGCTTCCCCCACCCCCTTCCCTCCTTTCAATCTCGTTCATCGTGAGCTCTTCGCTGTACATGCGGAAGGATCCGGAAACGGAAAAAAAGTATAAGTGGCACCATGCAGACAACTCCGAAAGACCCCTTTCCTCCCCCAGGTGAAGGCAGTTGGGGGAGAGGAGGTCAGTGTACATGCGCACAACGAGAGTGATAAAATCCAACAACAAGCAGCAACATTTTCAGATAGCGAAGGAAAGGCGAAGAGAGACCCTGGGAAGGGGAAGGGCGCACGCGCAGCCCGTATTCGCCCTTTTTTCCAGCGGCTTTCCCCCTACCCTTCTCCTTTACGGGCGGTACAGAAGAAACAAGGAGTGAGGTAGAAAGAGAGGAGGACTGGTAGATCCCGCAGTGCCAACATCGCAGGGCGGCATGCAGGCAAGCGATCAGCCATGATCAGAGGGTCAGAAACACGGAGTGAGACGGCGGGTTGCCTTCCTCGCCGGCCCTTACCCCGCCACATCCGCCCTCTCTACCATCCACAGCAGCCAGCCGAGCACCGGCCACGGAACCCCAAAGAAGAGCCCTGCACATCTCTCCCCGCAAAGGCGAGTGAGAAAGGAGATGCAGCGCTGCCAGCAAGAGAGCACACACTCTCGCACACGGAAAGCAGGGCTGACTAGGGAAGACTTTCGTTGGCACCAGCAACGACGGGGACCGAGTCGCTCAGTAGAACCTGCGAAGGCACGAGGACACTACAGACGTCTTCCCGAAGGAGTTCGGCCTCCACACTTCGGTTCTTTTGGGCTGCCGAGCCGCCTCCTCCTTCTCCTTCTGCGCCTGTTTGCGCAGCGCGATCTTCGACGGCTGCGTCTCATCCGGGTGCACCCACAAGTTGGGGAACGGGTTCAGGCAACCCGGCTCGCCGGACCGGTTGGCAGACCCGTAGAACGCACGCTCATGGACTAGGGTAGGAGCAGCCGCAGCTTCCCTCTTGGCCTTGCGCTTCTCAGCAGCGCTATCCGCCGGGGCCTCGTAGGCCGCATACACCGCGGACACGCCCGTATTCGGCATCTCGTCGATGTAGGAGTGGCTCACACCAGGAATGTGAAACGGTGGCCCTAGTGCCTTTGGTGCGGGGCCCTGCTTACGCTCCCTGCGTGCCCTGTTTGCCTCTGCTGCGGCGTAGTCCTTCTTCCAGTCGTCGTTGTAAGAGGGGTTGCTCAGCAGCAGTCCGGGGTAGCCATACGTGCCCTTCTTGGCGGGGTTCGTCTTGATGTTAGGCAAGTGCGTCGGCTCCTCCTCCTTCGGCTTCGGTGCCCTCTTCTTCTTCTTGGACTTACCATCATCCCACGGCTCCGTCATGTATTCGTACGGGCGATTCTGAAAGCATCCGTAGTAGCTACCGGGGCCAGTGCTCTTCTCCGGGTACGATGAGTAGCAGAACTCTTTGTCAGAGATGGCGTTCTTGGTGTTTGTCCTGGAGGCGGCGGTGCGCTGCTTGCTCTCGTCGTAGTCCACCGGCTTACCTCCGTTCTGCTCCGAGGAGGCGAGGGTGAGGAACCTCTTGTCGAAGTAGGCGTCAGGGTGCTGGCCAGGCGGCACACGGCCGCCGATCGTCATGTTCTTGCCCAAGTACCTTGACGGGATGGCATCCTTCTTGTCGTAGGGGTCCGTCTTTTTCGGATCCGGGTCGGAGGACAGGTACGGCGGGTCTTGAAAGAGACCGCCATAGACGCTTTTGTCCGTCATTTTAGCGGCTGTAGAGGATTCGAGAAAGGGGAGTCCGACGGCGAAGGCGGGTGAATGCAGGAGCGAGAACTGGAGAAGAACATAGACGCATGTGTGTGTGGGGGGGGGGAGGGTTAGGGGAAGTGGGGGGAACACACGTGTGTGAGGGAGATGGAGAAGGAAATAGAGGTACAACTTCCTGGCATGTGAGCATCGCTGACCGGCGTTGGCTGGCATGGGTCTTGGGAGCGCGTGTGTGTGCACACATCAGAGAGGCGACAAACCAAGAGAGAGCAGGGAAAGAAGCCCCTCCGCGCAGCTCCGTGGCTTCCTTGTCTTGTGCGTGTTGGCCAAGGAAGAGATGGCGGTGCATAGCATACAGCTTCCAGGCTTCGGAAGAGATGCGTTGGCACTGAAGGCACGCGCTAGGCGTCCATCTGCGAACGGCAGCGGGCTCGCGTCAAATCACGGATGGAGGGATGGGGAAGGATTACATACATGAGAGTTAGCGCATAGAGCGAGAGACGGATGCGAACACCTCTTGTGCGTAGAGCACCTCCTTGGAGAAGGGGAGGAGGGGTCGTATGGAAGCACCAACACACGCACGCACCCATACTCCTGCAGGTAAGAGCGACAAGCGGGCAGCCACAAATTGATTGGATGTTGATCCCTCATCGCGGTTAGAAGAACGTAAAGAAGAACTCCCACTAGACCATAAAAGAGGGAGAGAGGCACACGCAAGCACGCACGCACACACGGAGGCGACAAGAACAAAGACACACACGCACACGCGCAAGACAAAAACAAAAAGGCACCACAGAAGTAAACCACAGCGCACGGTGCCCCATCGCCCCCTTTCGCACCTGCAATCTTGCGCAGGGCACCCGGTCCCCCACTCTGCAGCTGTAGGACGAGCGGCCCTCCCTTTCGTTTCCATCCTCGGCCCCTCCTACCCGCTGCGGTGTGTAGGCACTCACCTGCGTCACGGCGGACCGCGCCGTCCAGCTAACGCGCACAAGCACAAAAGCAGCTGCCCAGCGCCCAATCAACGAGGGGTCCATGACGTGGAAGCCGCGGCGCCCTCTCGATTGTCGCCGACCGCCGCAACAAATGACATGTAGAAGCGCCACGTTTACGCACATACGCGCACGCAGAGGACAACGAGCCAGCTCATCCACAACACGGCAGTGACGCACTGCAAACCGGTGAACAAGAAAAATGAGTCACAGCAATGGAAGCAGGAGTGGATTACGGCATCCCGTCCTCCTCTTCCCCCAGCGCCGCTGGCGGTTCGTCTACCGGCATCGTGTCCTGCATGGCATCCGCCATCGTCGCCGCAAGCAAGTCCGCGTTCAGCAGCACCGCCGGTTGCTGAATTCGGCTTTGACGAAAGCGTGCATACACGTCTGCCTCCGTCAGCTTGCGCTCCTCCGCCTTCTGGTGCTCCGCCAACTCCTCCTCCTCTTGTCGGCGCTCCTGCTCCGCCTTGTGCAACGCAAAAACGCGCCGCCATCCCTCCTCGGCCTGCGCCAGCTCCTTCGCCCGCTGCTGGCCAGCCTCCACAAGCGTGTGCACGGTGGCACGGTGGCGCTCGCAGTAGGCGCTGATAGATCGAAGGTAGCGCTTGGCACGACTCATCAACTCGTACTTGCCCTTGATGCCATCCAGGAAAGTGGTGCCCTGCTGCCCGGCCTCGAGGTGGGCGAGAAGCGACTCACCCTGCGCCGCCGTAAGGGCGCGGGTGCCTTTCAGCCCGTCAACGAAGGCCATGAAGTGCAGCAGCGCTGTATTGTACACCAGCATCGGATCCTCACCTGGTGCCTTGATGGAGGCGGTGTGGATCAGCTCAAGAGCCTCCGCGTACCGCCCCTCCGTAGCGATGCAGTACGAGTACATCGCGTCCTGCTCCGATGTGCGCGTCGGCATGCGCGCAAAGTAGTCCGCGGCCTGCTTGTAGCCGTGGCTGAGCATCTTCACATTCGCGCGGTGCGCGTCGACGTTGCTTGTCGGCACGGTGGAAAGCGGGGTCACCTCACTCACGCTGTTCAGCATCGCTTCAGCGGCGTCGCCGCGCCGCTCCAGTCCGTCGCAGCACGCGTAGCCGTGGGCTGCGAGAATGTTGCGTGGGTCCTTGGCGAGGGCCTTCCGGTAAAAGGAGCGCGCCGAGGCGAGCAGCTTCGGCCACTGCGAGGACGATTGCTGGCACGCCTGCAGAGAGGTGGCACCGACGGCGAGAGCAACAGGAAGCTGCAACTCGGAGGCGTTAACCTTCTTGAAGATAGCCAGCGCTTCCTTCGCGCTTGACGTCTCCATGTACAGCTGCGCCATGCATGTCTGGGCCGCGGCCTCCATCGGGTGCACCTTCAGCAGCCACTGCAGCCACGCCATGGCCTGCTGCAGCTGACCTGCTTCCTTTGCCAGGAAATGCAGGCGATAGTACGGTGCAGCAAAGGTGCTGTGGTGCTTGACGAGGTACACGTAAAGTTGCCGTGCGCGCACCGGCTCCCGCTTCTCAAGCAGCAGGGCCAGGTTGTACAACAGCGGCACGTAGGAAACGTCCACTGCGGTGTTGGACATGAGAAAGGCCGCCCCTAGCTCCGCGTCCACGATGCCCTGCAGCGCCTCCACATCCCCTGACAGGATGGCGAGGTTGGCGCTCAGCTTCCAGCTAGAGGGCAGTTTTAGCTCCCGCTGAACGGCACGCACGTGCGCGCAGATCCGCCCGCAGTGCCCCGTGTCTAGACGGGAACATACGGCGGCCAACGCCCACGAGTTCACGTCGCCCTGCGCCACCGTCATGGTTAGTGTGTGACTGTAGCGAAGGGCCTCGTTGTGTCGACCCGCCCGCGTGGCGAGAATGGCGAGCATCTGTAGCACCTCCTTCTCATTGGGCCATGTCCTGTTCACCTCCATCAGCAGCGTCTCCGCGTCGACGTGGCGGTTGGCGTGCATCAGTAGTCGGGCGTAATGGATACGGGCGGCTAGGAGGTTCGGGTTCGCCCGCACGGCGGACTCGAGGAGCGGCTGCGCCGCCGCCACCTCGCCACAGGCGAGCAGCAGCCGGCCCTCGTGGAAGTCGACCAGCGCCATTTCTTCAGGCGAGGCTGTCTGCCGCACATACCGCAGCAGACTACGCAGCCGCCCCATGGAGCTCTTCAGCCGCCCGTCCTCCAAGGAGCGGAAGTAGGCTAAGTCGCACACTTTCAGTAGCACCGTCGTGTTCTGAGGCATCAACTGCTTGAGACGCATCACGGCTGTGTGGATCTGTGGCAGCATGCGAAGGTCAATGTAGACGGCCAGCAGCCCCAGCCACGCGAGCTCATCATCGGGGTGCACCTCGATGGCGCGCTCAAGGATGCGCCGGGCATCTACGAGTCGCTGCAGCCGGAAGGCGCACAGGCCCATTCCTACCCGCACCACCGGCGGCGTCTTCTCGGAGCCGAACATCTTCAAGGTGCAGCAGTACTGCGCGTAGCTCTTCTCGTATTGGCTAGTGAGGTAGTACACGGCGGCGAGACACACCATGGCGGCGCCAAAGCCCTCGCACCGCTCCACTGCCGTTTCCAGGCGCCTTCGTGCCGTGGTCAGATCGCCGCGCGCCATGGCGGCAATGCCTTCTAAGTAGCTCTGTACCGGCACCCGCACCGGCTCGCCGGGAGCGAGCTGCGCGGTGATGGCCGTGACGTCCATGCTGCCCTTCATCGCAGCCAAGGTGGCGCGCATGCAGTGGATGGACAGCAGCTCATTTACATTATGCTCGGACTTGGCTGCCTCTTCTAGTATGAGCTGCGCCGTATCGACATTACCGCTGCGGAATTCGTCCAACGCCCGCGTCGTCGTGATGCTTGTCGTGGCTGCTACCGCCGTCATGGTGAAGGGATGGAGAGAGAGAGAGAGTGACAGCGGGATGGGGAAGCACCAGCACAGAGCACCAACGAAAACGAAGGAAGAGGCTGTGCGCTGGTGGGGCGGGGGAGAAGAACAGGCCGAAAAGCGCGCGCGAAAGCCGCCTTCCGCTGAGGAACAAGGAGCTGCCGACAGGCACACGCACCGACTCGCACAGATAGTGGCACAGACACAGGCACACACACACACACACACACACACACAGGCGCGTCGTGCACGAATAGGAGGGGGGGAGGGGGGGGGCAGAAAAAAACGGAGAAACAGTCAAAGAGAAAGCAAAGGGCGGCGAGAGAGAGAGAGGAGAGCGACCAAAAAACGTAGCGTGCGCTGCAGCAAAGAAGCGGAGCAGCGGGGGGCGCCGCCTCACGCGCTTGTCGCTATCGCTACACAAACACACTCACACACGTTCTCTTGGCACTTTTTACCGCCCTTCGCCTTATTCGTCCCCTTTACGCAGCGCCAAGCAACAAGACAGTTCCTCAAGGAGAATAACAATGCACAAGCACGGCGTGGAGACGCGACAGAGAAAAACAACAACTGCGTAGCTGGGGTAGCGCACAGACACGCCGAGACAGACAGACACACACACACTTTTTAGGGAACGAGCAAGCGGACGCCGTCGCTAGTACCGCGGCACCGTCGGATGAGGAAGTCGGCAGGTCGATGTCGTGGAGCTGGGAGGAGGAGGAGCGTGGAGGTGTACGCAGGCCTGCGCGCGGTGCCAGCTGCGCAGCTCCGCTAGTCCCGTCAACGATGAATAGACGGCGCTCAGTGAGCTCTACAAGGGGTGTAGGGCCAGTAGAGCACACGAGCAAAGAAGGTGAGAGCTGGCCGTGTAAGGAGAGGTGATGGTAGTGCGTATGAAGGGCACAGGGCACACGCACAGACACGCACACAGACACAGACACGCGTGCACACTCACGGAGCTTTTGGGGAGCTGTCGCTAAAGCGGTCGGGTACACACAGATAGGTGCACCGTGGGCAGCGAGTAAACGAGGAGGAGACAGAGAGAGACGGGCAAAAGAAGGGGTCGAGACGAGAGAGAATACGGCGAGAGAGAGCGCACGGTGTACTCAGCTCAGACACATGCGCACACACTGCACAGAACTGACAACGTGCGCATCTTTTCTCCGTCTTCTTCTGCCACGGCGACGAACAAAGGGGGGAGAGGACAGCAGACCTCCCTCCTCCCCCGCCCCCCACACACACGCACACCTTATCCCCTCGTGTGCGTGCGCGCACGTAAGGGCAGCAGCGGCATTCGCTTCGCTTTCTTTCTCTCTCACAACAAAGTAAATGTGCAGGGAGTGTTGCGGTATGTCTGTAGTGCACGCCGGTGTCTTAGTCGTCTCCTGTCACCTCTCCACCCACGCTCTGAGAGCGGAGAGGATAGGACACCGAGCATGCGCACCCCAGTATGACCGATCACTCTTCGCCACTCATGCACGCGCCACTTCCATTGTCCTTGCTCGCTCAATGCGGTCTTTGCCCGAGTCCGCGCGCTTGCTCTCCCCAGACGACTGTGACACGTGTTAAGTATTAGGATTGGTGCATTTTCTCTTTCTACTTTCCTTTTCGCTTATCGTGTTGTTGAAGCGGGCAAGTGCCTTCGCGCGCTGGCCAGATCTTTACCCGCCCGCCTCACCGCAGCCCATGAAGAGGAGCAAGTGACCAAAGCCTACACGCGCGCTCTGGTAGCCTCCCCCATCCTCCCCGGAAACACAAAAACACCCGCAAAAAAAGAGAGAGAGAGCGGAGGACAAGGGAGGAGGAGGGGGGACGGAATATGGCGAGACCCCAGCGCGGACGCACCCCTGAAACTGTCGAGGGAGTGTGTGCTCGTGCGCAGCGAGACACACACGGAGGGGAGACAAAGAAGCAAAAAGACAAACTGCGCAGCATGCCGTAATCAGGCGATGGGTGCAGAGGAGTGAGGGTAGAGAAAGCGCAGGCTGGAACACACTGGACTCGGCCATCGCAGTTCACAACGTTGGCGAGGGTTCACGGCAGCCGCATGGACTACCGAGAAGACTTTGATGCTCGCCTGTGTTTGCATCGGCGCCTCCTCTTCTCGGACATCCTCGTCGCCCCATCCCGGATCTCCTGCGGTTGGAAATTTCACCTCCCCCTCCCTCTACGCCGTCACATGGCTGTCATCTATCCACGTGGACCTAGAACACTTGCGTACACGCACTCGATCCTTCCCTCCCCGTATTACGTGAGCGCTTCAAGCCAAGTCTTTTCCGAGCTTTGCCTCATCATTGGGGTGGCGGCCCTTTGCACGAGGCCCGTCAGCGTTCTCTTCCGTCTTCGGGGGGGGGGGGGCGGCTGCACATGCCGACTACTCTCCCTTCTGCGCTTCCGCCACTGTACGCGAGCGCTCTGCGTGTGCCAGGGAAGCGCAGTCCTTACTTCACCTCCGCGTTTCCACGCACTGTTTGCCCCCCCCCCTGCGACCAACCACCACAGAAGTGTGCTGCTGGTCGCACATCCGCGTGCAAGCACAGGAAAAAGGAAACGGAGAGAGGAGGAGAGGCAGTTGAAGATGCACTGTGCCACTGCTGCATTAGCCGTCTTTGTAGTGCGTCGCCGCATCTGCGGTCAGCGCAGAGGCGTTCTCTCTGGCCGCGTCGCCCTCCTCTGCAGCGTCCTCCTGCTCCTCCTCCACCGACTCCACCAGTGGTAAGCCCAAAGCCAGCTTGCACACTGTCACTTGCCAGCCTGCTACGTGCGCAACAAGCTTGCCCAGCTTCGTGGACTTCTCTGCAGCTACGTAGATAGGCCCCCCAACCGCCCAGGAGGTGGTGAGGACAAAACTCGGTGGCAGCTCCTCGATGAGCTGTCCAGTCTTGGCGCTAAAATCGGCGTACGGCATCGGCGTCTCAGCAGCCAGCTCCAGCAGCAGGGACGGCGTTACCGATACAAGGAAGTTGGCGGGCAGAAAGGGCACGAGGTCGGCTACGCCGTCTGTGCAGAAGCGCAGCTTTTCGTTGCTGTACTTTAGCACGGACTCGAACACCTTCGAGCCGACGTGCACGACGCGACAGCCCAGTTGCTGGCTGAGTGAAATGGCGTCCGAGTTGGCCAGGTACACCTTCTGGTTACGCGCCTCCTCGTTGCGCACGATGAGGTTGTCATAAGGGAACGTTTCGGGCAGCGCGAGCGCCTTCTGCAGGGTCGCCCGCATACCAGCCGAGAGGGGTTTCAAGGGCGCCTCCGTGCCCTTCGCATCAGCGGCGGACTCAGCCCTCGCACGCGCATCCTCCGGCACTGCCGCGACACAACGCAGCGCCGCCACAAAGAAGCCGCCGGTGTCCTGCGTGTGGGGCAGGATGCGGCGGGTGCGCTCGATGTGCTGATCCACGAGCAGCTCGGTGTTCGCGAACATAGTCGGTGCGTACTGAAACGTGCGGCGATCCGTCTGGGCCTCCATGAACGCCTTCGCGTCCTCGTAATTGCGCAGCGCCGTGGTGAGGTCGCGTGTGGTGACGGTCCATGAAGTCATGCCAGGCGAAGCGCAGAGCCCGTGGTGCAGCGGCGTAGGGTCTATCAGCTCGAAGGTGCCCTCCGTCTGCGCCAGGCAAGCGGACACAACTGCTTCGTCCTCGACGGGGTTGAGGCTGCAGGTTGAGTACACCACAATACCACCCGATTTGCAAGACGCCATGCCGCGCAGCAACACGCGCATCTGGGTGTGGTGTAGGTTGGCTCCCTGGAGAGAGTCCCATCGAGGCCACATATCGATGGACTTGCGCAGCGTTCCATCACCGGAGCACATCACGTCGCACAAGACGCGATCGAAGCGCTCCGCCAGTGGCAGCAAAGGAAAGCGCGTGGCGTCTGTGTTTGTGATGATGAGGTGGAGATGTGCACCAGCGGCACGGTTGGTTTGATGATGCAGCACGTCCAAGCGAGAAGCTTTGACGTCGTTCGCCACCACAACTCCCCTCCCGGACTCGCCAGCAAGGAGGAGCTCGAGGACCTGCGATGTCTTGCTTCCCGGCGCGGCGCACATGTCCAGCACCCGCATCCCAGACTCCACCTGCAGCAGGAGAGGAGGCAGCATGCTGACGGTCTCCTGCCGAGTCAGGTAGCCGCCCTCGTTCATCGCGGAGACAATCTTCTTCAGCGTCCGGTTCGCCTTCTTGCGCTTCAAGTCGCCGCGGCTGACGCCAAACTGAATCGCTCGCTGCGCCGGGAAGAACGGGATGCGCGTGCTCTCGAAGACTTCAGAGAGGTGCTGCGTGACGAACGCGTCCACGGCGTCCACCTGTGGCACTGCGCAGTTGAACCGGATCGACATGGGCAGCCCCGTCTGCAGGCACGCCATAAACGCCTCCCACTCCGATGCAGGGATGACGTTGCCCTTGTAGTACGCCTCAAAAGCCGTGTTCTGCAACGCTGCCGGGTCGCGCACGTCGGTCATCCACTCATCTGCGCGGCCGCGCTTGCTGCCGCCCTTGCGGTTCTGATTACGGCTCATGATGATGGCTACAAACTCAGAGAGGAAGGGGCTTCGGCAGACACGCCGCGTGTACTTCTCCCGTTTCCGAATGCTCGGCTGTATGTACACGTTCCTTTACACCCACACTCCCAGAGAGACGTGACTGCGAAAACCCGGTGCGATGGAGGGCTGGCGGGAGGAAAAGAGGGGAAGGGGCGGGGGGAGTGGGCCAGCAATCCCCGCGCATCCGCGAAGCGTGAACAAGGGGAGAGGGAGTGTGTGAGCGGTGGGCGGGAAGCATGTGCAACATGCATCGCAGCATGTACACCGGAAGAGAGGAGTTGAGAAGGGGAGAAGGGGGCAGGCAGTCACTTACGGGACACGCTAAGTGGGCAGATGCACACAAAGCACTGCGCCGGCCCACACCACCACCACCCCTCCTTCCAAACAGCCTTTACCGTGAGACGCGCTACTGCCGGAGAAACGCGGCCGTTGTTGCGCGACTGGAGAGGAGTTGAGGGGCTGAAAAGAGGGTGACGTGCCTTGCTGACGCCTCTGCTGGCCGCATGCAGTTTTCAGCTTTCCCCCACATTCAGGCGGACAATTTTCGTTGTGCCTTCGCTATGCTCGCGGGGCCACATTTCTCCGCTAAGCAGACGTGCGGCCAAGGGCCGGACCTCGTCCCCTCACTCATAGTTGTACCCACCTATGGGGGCGTATTAGCTCAGCATTTCGACCAAGCCGATCTGTGTCTGTATGCCTCGCCCGTCGGTCGCAGTCCTCCCAGCATCGGAGTGAGCAAGGAGACTGGAGGAAACAACTTGACTGTCGGGTTGTGCGCTGCCCGACGTTAGCTGCATAGACGATTGCTGTCGGGCCCATAAGATTGCCGTGCTTGTGTGTGTGTGTGTGTGGGGGGGGGGAGCGCGACATGGCCCAGCACCGGTCTAGAATCCATACAGTGCCTCTTCCTCCATAGCTGCGCTTGCAGCCATCCATCCCGCGGCCAGCGCTGAAGGAATCCTCCCCTCCCGAAAATGCTGAGG
The DNA here is from genome assembly GCF_000002725.2 of Leishmania major strain Friedlin. Lineage (NCBI taxonomy): Eukaryota > Euglenozoa > Kinetoplastea > Trypanosomatida > Trypanosomatidae > Leishmania > Leishmania major. The sequence continues at coordinate 1,097,149 of NC_007270.2, read as the reverse complement.
GAGGTTTGCCACCTCCCAGACCGCGTTGCGGCAATCGCGTGGGCGCCCTTTCGCGCGCACGCTCGCACAACGGAAAACACGTACCTCTGAGTAAATCAAATGCCAAGTCGTCTGCCGCACTACGCGTGATCCACGTGGTACCCACGGACATCTGCGACGCTGCGCAACAGGCCACCCACCCAGTTTTGCGGTCTTGCGATGTAGAAGGACACCACACTAACGCTCACTGAGGAGTGGAGGTTTGCTGTGCACGCGTACACCCGCTTCAGACAGTGATCTCTACGGATTCTGCCGACACCTTTGTGCCGCCCCTGCACCGTCGCAGTTGCGAAATGCTCCGTGATCAGTGCGAGGTGCATAATCGGGACTCTACGCTCCGCGAGCCTTTGTTAAATCAGGGACTTCGAGCACAACATCGCCGCCCGAGGTTCTGTGTGCGTCGAGTACTTCGCTGTGAAAAAAACTCATTTTCAGACAGCGGGTCCGGAACCCTTGCCAGCGGCTGCCCCTTCCACCCTTCTGCAGCCTTGCGTTTGAGCCGCCGTGGTTCCCAGAGCGCCATCCTGCTTCTCCTTTCGGGTCGTCTGCCGAGCTGCGACCATGCACACACACACACACACACACACACACACACACACACACACACATCGTAGCCTCTGACGGTTTCGCACTCACTCTGTGTGGTGACCCTCTCCCGAGCCCCCAGTCTGATTGGCACTGTCACCCATGAATTTGCCTCCCACAATGTGGAGCACCCAGCCTACACCGAGGCACAGTGGGAAGCTGGCATGAGGAGGGCGCCGTGTAGGAACACGAGGCAGCTGTTGCTGCTAGCGTTGTCCTCCATTTCGGTCCAGGAGGTGCCGCTTGAGCTGCCGTCGTTGCTGCTTTGGTAGTGGACTTCTTCGGTGGCACAAGCGCCTTGCAACCCCTTCCATGTTTGTCGTGATCTCGGCCATTGGTTTTCCGACTACAGACATGTCCACTGCCGCGATCTGCTACATGTCTTCTCCCGTAAACGGAGGCAAACCCGCCCCCCTCATCGGAGCATGAGTGGTGTGCTCCTGGTGCGGAAGAGCGTGGACGTGTGGCGCATGACCGTCTCTCCTCACGGGTCGTGCTGCCAGTCGTATTCGGCGCTGCCTCCTCGTGCAGTTTGGAAGTTCAACTGACCGAGTTCTCCCCCCCCCTTGTCAGCAAAAAAAAGTGGGTATTGCAGTCGCATAGTGTTTCGTTTTCCGCAAACGCTTTGTGTGTGTGTAGGGGGGGGGGGCGAGTGTGTTGGAGAGTGCGGCACGCCTTCATCACTTCGCAGGGCGTGTCCCATGGAGTGCACAAACGTATAAACCAAAGGGAGCATAAAGGGAAACAGTCCCAGTCCTATTCCTGCGCACACGTACGACCCTGCACACACATTTCTACCTCGTCATTGGCCCGGCACCGTCCATCCCCCCTCACGTGAACGCAACCATTCCTGCTTCACCTTGTATGACCGCACCCGTTCGAGTTCCGTTTCACAGCTTAGCGACACGCTCTTACCACGCATGATTGTGCTTTATACGCTCACACACGCATACGCATCCGCAAGACTGGCAGCACCATCTCTCGTGCCGACGGTAGGCTGCACGCCACGTCTATGGAGCATCGCCCCACCTCACCACTGAGAGTGCCATTACTCCATCTCGTACATGGTGTCATCGCTGTCCGGCACGGGCTGCTGCTGCTTCGGACGCTCCACGCGAAGCGGCTGCGGCGGCAGGTTCATGGAACGGCTCTGCGCATCCGCCGCGGCGGCGACATTGTGGCCGTCCTTGCTAAGCATGTAGGACACCGTCGGCGTTGTCGAGAACTCCTTGAGGGAAATGCTCTTCTTCATTGTCTTGCCTGTGTTGCGCGCGCAAACCAACGCGTGGTGGCAGCGGAGAGACGAGAGGAGGAGAGGAGAAGGCACGCCCAGAGAGAGACGCACAAATCAGAGGGGAGGAAAGGGGAAACAACTGACGGGGGGGGGGGGGGGGCAGCAGCGCTACAGAGAAAAAGGGAGAAAGCCGAACGTACAAGCGAAAACAAAAGGAGGTGTGTATTTTTCGTTGTCAGTCGTCGTAGAAAACGGTGATTTTGTATGGGTGAGTGTGGATGCACACGCAGATAGGCAATGAGGGACTGGGAGAGAGCTCGCCACTAAGCGCCACAAGACAGTGAAACAAAACCTGAAACAGGGAGGGCGGTAGGAGCGAGCGGGGAGAGGGACGGATGAAACAGCACTAAAGCACAAAACAAACAGAAGTGAAGGAGAAAGGTGAGCAATGAGGCCAACAGACGCACGTACTTGTGCCGGGGGGAGGGCTGAGGTACGCACGAGGTGGTGAAACCAAGTAGGCAAGAATGCAGAGAGAGTGAACAGGAGTTGCTGAAGAATGGCAGGTGCAAAATCTGCATGCATGTGATAAGAAACATCGAAAGAACAGTGCGAGAACAGCACAAGGGGGAGGACGAGACGAGACGAGACGAGAAAGAGAGAAGAGGAGAGGCGAGGCTAGGGGTGAACAGGAGGGATGATGACGGGGGCAAACATTAGCTCCACGCAATGGAATCAAACGGGTTCCGCACCAAGAGCACGGCTGGGCTGCCTCAAGACGGCCCGACGGCGAGGTTGCCCAGCCGCGCTTCTGCAGCCCTTGTGTCTCTCACGTGCGCCACACCAAACAATGGCTGTCAAACACCTGTCTATGCGTGCCGGCCTGCACCCCTTAAAATCGGCTTTCTTCTCCTATCCTGCTTTCTGTCTCACTCGCACGCACTCACAGCGGTGCATTGCGCTACGATGCAGGCACGGTGGTTGGTGCAGTCGACAAAAGACGGCATCGCAGTAGCCCTTCGAGCCGCAGTGTGTGCAATGCAAGCTTGTGCAAGTTCATTGGCGATCGTCTCCTGTGTTTTCGCGCGCCAAACACGCCCGCACCCACACGAATACACAACGCAGGCGAGGAGGGTCTGGGCATGAAAAAAAAAAACAGGCAGACAAAAAGGCAGACACACGTGAGCCGCCGTACAACAGGCGCCTCACCAACCGACGCCGCCCCGCATCGACACCATCCCCCTAGTCGGCGTACAGCACGTGTCCGCCAATCTCGATTCGGCGTTTTTTGGTGACCGTGTCTGATGCATCGGCACGCTGCCCTCGCGACGGCGTCGCTGGCTCCTCCTGATCTTCGCCTACCGCGCTTTCCTCGGCCGATGCGCCGCGTCTGCCACGGACCACCATGACTGTTCGACTGTCTGTGTTCCACTCCAGGGCACAGTCAGCAGTGAGGGGCGGCGGCGCATCAGACGACGAAGACGACGACACAGCTGCAGTTGCAGCTCTTTCATAGCTGCGCATCGCCTCCAAGGCCCGCGTGTCTACGCGTATCGACAACAGGTGCACCGTCCGTGAGCAGAGCGGACACGGGGCGCCAACGTCGACCGTGTTGAAGGAGCGCTGTTGCGTAGCCTGCACGAAGCTCTCCACGTCGAACAACTCCAGGTGCACGCACTTCTCCCCTCGCGCCGGAATTCGAATGACAGTTTGCGAAATGGGGTCGCGCAAGGGCGTCACCACGCACGTTGCCTCAACCGACTCGTCGCTCGTGCACACCGCGAAGGGGTCCACAGGCGTGGAGAGCGTTTCGTTCAAAGAGACGATGATTTGAGTGATGGCAGCCGCGTTCCATTGGGGTTGCGCCAGTAGCTGCTGAAGATACGCCTGTGCACGCTTGCGACGGCACAAGCGGTAGTCGCAGAGATCGCCGATGCCGTACGACAGGACGCAGTCCACTGAGGAGACATACAAGGTCGACGTTGACAGTGCGTCCGTCTTGGTCGCCGCCGCCAGAAAGTGATTGACAGCTGGAGTGTTGAAGCGCTGTAGCTCCTTGGTGAGCTGGGCCATGTACGCGCTTACATGCACCGTGGAGAGACCGCCATGGCTGGCATCATCGACGTCCGCGTAAGTGTAGGTGGTGCGAAGCACGTGCTCTACACGACGACAAAAGGCCCCACACAATAGAGAAACTTGCTTCAGCTGCGACATGGCCGCCTGCGCCTCAGCTGAGGGGTTCGATGACACTTGCAGATACGCTTCAGAAGTGTCCTTCATGCCGGGCGCGGCATTTTTCGCCGCCTGCGCCTCCACCAGCTGATGCGTTGTCCTCACAAATGCCAGCAACCCATCGCAGGCCTCCTGCAGCTGCGCCGTCGTCCTGACACGGCGGATACCACGCAGGACGTCATAGGCGTGGTGCACGTCGTGCCCGGCGTCGGCGGACATGTACGACACGTCAAAAGGACAAAAAAGCAAAGGATAACGGGCAGCCTGTGCTCTGACGCCGATGAGTGCGTGTCGCCGTCGACTTTTCGTTTGGGGTCTTTCTTTTTTCAGAAGGGTGCCGTAGCCTCATAGACGAGACGGGTGCTTGTGAATGCGTGCGTGAGAGATGGGGTCCTAAACTGCTCTCAATGAGCACTTCTGCGAGAGAGCAGCAAAACAAAAGAAGAGCGTCTGGTTGTCCAAGGGGAATGCCCAACGCCAGATATGCACGCAAGGAGACAGTGGTGGCCCTGCACATACGCACCGACACGCTGAAACAATAAAGAAAAGGGCGAAATAAGGAGGAGGACGGCGCGACGGAAAAGTGTAGAGAGCGTCATTCAGCGCCCGTGTGCGTGCATAGGATTGCTTGCACAATCACCGGCACCACTCCGCATACACAGACACGCAAGCTCACGCAACAAAAAAAAAGCAAAGAAGGTTCGCAAGACTGCGGTACGACTCTTTTTTTCCGCTTGTTTCGAGTTGGGAAGAGGAAGGGGGTGCGCGAAGGGGAGAGAGGGAGAGGAGGACGGGAAGAAGCAGAGACGGTGCTACTCAACGCTGTGCCGGTGGCATGTCCCACACTGAGGCACAACGCTTCTGGGTGAGCTAGGGGAGTGTAGCCCCGTCTCGCTTTCCCCAGCCGTGCCAGCGACTCCTCCCGCGCCGAGAGTTGTATGAGCGTTTTCTGCGAACTTGTGTATAAGCCTGTGTGCTTGTCACGTTGGTTTTTACCGCTGCCTCGTCGTGCAGTGAGTGCCTCTCACTCCTGTTTTACCTCATATATGCGCTACGACAACCGTACTACCCGCTTTGCCTTTTCCTTGCTGCATTCCGAGCTTGTTCTTTCTCCGCCCCTGTCACCCGCGTGTTCTCTCTCTAAGCGCGCTCTCTTCTGAACATCTGTTGCCTCTTTCCCTTGTTGCGTGTGTGCGTGCGTGGCCTTGTCGCCTCTTCTGTGGCACAGGATCGGATGGCGGTTTTTCTGGGGGCGGGTGGGGGTGCTCGTGTGCGCGTGCGCTACGTCGAGCCACCCATCACACAAGGACGTGGTAGAAGACAACGCAGAGGAAGAGAAATCGAGCCGAAGCAAAATGAAAGAAAAAAATGCAGCATGGTGACGAACAGCGACGAGAAGACTGTATATAAGAGGGGGCAGCGACGATTTTGTAAGCAACAAAAAAGAGGGAAATCGGTCGGCGAGCAAAAAAAAAAAAATAAATAGAAAAGTAATCCTTCGACTGACCCGTCCGTCCGCGCCTGCGTGCGTGCGTGTGTGTGTGTGTGTGTGTGTGTGTGTGTGTGTGTGTCGTGCGTTTTTTTTTTCGTATTCGGTGGGAAAGGGGTCGTCTCACTGCGTGTGACTCGCATTCGTCAGCAGGTGAAAGCATCATCGACGAGGAAAGGCCAAGAAAAAGGTGCGCGAGAGAGAAAAAGAGGGGCATCCACAGTGGTGAAACAATAGAGAGAGAAACAGAGAAGAGTCAAGGCATGGAAGCCGAAGTGGAACTGCTCATCAGTCAGAGAGAAACTGAAACGAAAACGAAAAAAAGCAAAAGCGGAACATAAACGGGGGTGCAGCAGCTGTCTGGGAACGGGAAGTAGTAATGAGCTAGGGAAACATGTACGGTGATAGTACTAGTATCGAAGCAAAAAAAAGGGGGAGAGCGTTCGGACAACGCTTGCATTCACTTTCCGCATTGGGTTCAGCACGCTTTTACACTACCGCACTTTGGTGTTGTTGCGGGTGATGTAAGAGAAGCGCAGAGTGCTTATTCTTGCGTGAGAGTCTCCCGTTTACCGTCCCTGCCCGTGTCTGCTCCCCTCCCCCCCCCATCCCTCCTCTCGCTGCGTCTGCCGGTCAAGTCCGGCGTCTGTGCGAGCAAAGGCGTTTTCTTTCACTTCTCGGGAAAGAAAGAGACACGGACGCGCGCCTCACGCCACGCCACGGCATCCACCTCCGTCAGGAAAACACCCACCAAAAGGCGTGCGGGGCCCACAGATGCCACGGCGGGCGCGTCTTCTATTCAACAAAGGACGAGCAAGTAGGAGAGAAGAAAAAGACTTCGAAAGAAGCGCACGACAGCGAGGGAGCGCGCGCGGAAAGACGTCTGAGTCTACACAGATTGCAGGCGCTTCTTTTACCTTTGTTCGGTGTTGTCTTTCCCTTGATGCTATGCAGTACCCGTGTGAGAGCGTGCCTCTCTGTGTGTCGGGGTGACCCCCCACCGCCCGGCTTCGGTTAATCGAGCGAAGAACAGAAAAAAAAAACCTTGGCTCGGTGGGTGTGCCTGTAGGCCACGGAATGTGGGTCGTTACCTTCACATTTTGCATGTGCGTGTGCTCTTCCCCTGTCTTCGGAGGTCAACAACTGCACATTGCATGTCTGTTTCGCCCCCTCCCCCACCTCCCCCCCCCCTCACACACACACACACACACACACAGTGCTGGTCAAGGGAAGAAACGAAAACCGCTGAGAACAAGAGCACGCGGGCACTCATCTGACGAGCAGACAGCGATTTCCAGAGCTGTCCTCTCCCTGACGGAGGGAAGAACGAGCAGGAAAAATAGCATGGCGGGGAGGAAAAGAGTAGAGAGGCAAAGGCATAGAGAAGCAACAAGAGAAAGATCGAAACAGACAACAACGAGGTAAGAGGAAAAATTAGAACGGATCAGTGAATACGTCTTTTGAGGAAACAGCTCTTTGATGAGAACGAGGGATGGCGCGGCACTGCTCGGGGTTCAAACGTTGAGGAGGAGGAGGTGGAGGGTTATCGGTGAAAAGGCAACAGCAGCGTCTTCGCTTGGGCAAGCCTTGCCATCCTGCACCTTCTAGCACAAGTACGCATGCCTTGAGGCAGAGAACGTCGAACACACGCCGGAGTCCAGCGAAAACGCGCACGAAGGGCAGCGAGAGAGAGAAAGAGAGTGATGGGAATCGCGACAAGAGGGGGGAGAGAAAGTGGGTCGGCACGCCTTAAAAGGGTGTATTCTCTGCCACGCCATCGCCGTGACGACCGCCACGCGCTGCGGCGACACACCTGCGCACACACGCAGCTCAACGTGTAATGAAGCACAGACGCTCCCACGACGACAAACAGCCGAACACTTGGAGAGGTGCGTAGAGAGAGTGTGTTGGAAGGGGGGAAGAGGGGTACGAAGGAGGGAGGGAGAGGCAACAGAGTGCAGACAGCTCACACAAGCGTCCTGCCTTCGTAATGCCGAGATGCACAAGCACACGTCTTGCCCAGCAGAAAGACGAGGCGGAACCAATGGAAAAAAAGGTGAAGAGAGGCGTTCATGACTGAACGAGGAAGCACCAACCATAAGAAACCCCAGCAACGAAGGCGTCCAGAAACGCACGACGAAACAAAAGGAGGTTTCACGCGGGGAGAAGAAGGCGTGGGAACGAGGTACATACAGCGAACCCCAACAAGCGCACGTCGCCGAGGCACGCGCACACGTACACATACACACACCCATCTGGTGAAACTACTTCAATCGGCCGCATCCCACTTCTGGTAAAACTGAGACGAAAGTAGAGAAGTCCCAAGCAGGCGAACACGCCTGAGCTGTGGGGTGTGTGACCAAGTCTGGGTGGGTGCAAGTATCCTGGTGTCAGTGGCACGCCGACGTATAGAGATTCGCCGCCCGTCCCCCTCTTCGGCGCCGCAGTTGGGCTTTTCACGTCTGAAGGCAAATACACATGGCAGTCGTTGCTCTCCTTCACCGCCTCCGTTGGCTTTCCTAATTTTCTTTCTGCTTCGTCGCCTCGCGCTTGCTCCGTATCACTCCCCCCCCTCCCCGCCTCTCCCTCAATCTCTTGTCATTCTGACAAGCCCTCTCGCTAGGGAGGAGGCAGCGTCACCGTAGCGGGGAGTGGAAGCCTCACCTCCCCGCCCTCTCCCTCCTCCCTCTGTCGCACGCCTCTCTTTCCTCTACATCCGCGCACGCACGCCGGCTCCTTCGTAACCCCCTTTATGTACATTACACCTTAGACGCCAGGCGCGCAATAATGCGCTCGCGCTCAACATTCAGCGACTCCAGGTGGCGGCGCAGGTCCTGCTCGTTCCACTGCTGCACATCGTCGCTCAGACCCACGGTGATCTCACGCACCTGGCGCCAGAGGGCGCCACGGAGACTAACGACCCGGCGCACCGACGTGGCCGCCTTGATGGGCACGAGAATATAGTTGTTGTAGCGCATTGAGATAATGCAGCCAGTGGCACCGGCCATGGCCTCATGCACAGCAAGAGTTGCCAGGTTGGTGCAGAAGAGCGCGTCGTTGGAAGACGGCGGGCAGGCGCGGATCATGTACGAGGGGTCTATATACTTGACAGTACCCTGCGGGAACTTCTCCTTGTTCGCGCGCAGCCAGCCCTCCACCTCCTTCTTCAGGATGAAGCCAATGTCGACGAGCTTCTTGTTACCGGAGGCGTCGTGGCCGCCCGTGCCGGTCTCCCAGTCCTGGCCGAAGCCCTCGGCAACCACGATGACGCAGTTGCGCGACTGCTGAAGGCGGCGCTCGATCAGGCGCATCACCGTCTCCTTTGGCAGTGGGTTCTCAGGAATGAGGCAGATGTTCGCCTGCGCGCTGGCCACAGTCGTCTGGGCAGCAATGAAACCGCTCTCACGGCCCATCAACTTCACGATGCCGACACCGTAGTTGAGAGACACAGCCTCGGCGTAGGCGGCACGCACGGCGTTCACAGCCTGCTCGACAGCAGTCTGAAAGCCAAAGGTGCGGTGGGAGAAAGCAAGATCGTTATCGATCGTCTTGGGCACACCAAAGACGGCGATGTTCTCGCCCCGGCGCTTGGCCTCTTCGTAGATCGTTAGAGCACCGCGCTGCGTGCCATCACCACCAACGGTGAAAAGAATGTTGATCTTCATGCGCACAAGCGTGTCGACCATCTCCTTCGGGCTCTGCGGACCGCGAGAGCTACCCAGGATCGTGCCGCCGAAGCGGTGGATCTGACGCACATCCGTGCGGGACAGCTCTATGGCAGTCTTGCTGCCCTCCTTCGAGAGGCCCCAGTAGCCGTAACGGAAACCGACAACGCGCTTGACGCGGTAGGATATGATGCCCGTCAGCGTGATGGAGCGGATGACGTCGTTCAGACCAGGGCAGATGCCGCCGCAGGTCACGATACCGATGGAGGTCTCGGAAGGGTTGAAGTGGAGGTGCTTGCGGGCGGCAGCCAACTCGCACACCAGCTTGTTGCACGACACCGGGTACTCGGCGTCCAGGTCCTCCTGCGGGCGAGGGTCGTACATGATGTGCTCCACCTTGTCGCGGTACTCCTTACGGAGAATGTGCTTCTTTGAGGGGTTCATGTACTTGCAGCCGGGCAGGCGCTCCACCGTCAGGTCGGCGGCGGTCACCTTGGACAGCGGTGCCTGGTACGACGGCACCATCTTAGTGTTCAGATGGTGGCGAGTCTCCATTTTGAGAGGCGCAACACGGATCTCTGCTGAAACAATGAAAGTCTCTCGTGTTGAATGAGCCGTACACCACACAGGCCAGAGGAGGTTGGGAGCAGTGACGTGATCGTGCGGTAGCTGGTATTGGAAGCTGGACACCGAACGGAAAAAGAGAGCAAATAACGGGTACGTTTGAGAAAGAAAAACTGATGCAGCGACCGCGATGGCGATGGTCGCGAGAGGCAGTAAGGGAGGCGGAGAAGAAAGAAGGGCGGGGTGAAGAAGTGGATCGGGGAACGGGCGAGGTAGTTAGCGCCATGTGCCGTGCGAGCAAGCGAGGAGGAGTTGTGTTTAGGTGCGCACGACGAATTCCAGTGCAGAGCGCGACAAGGTTGAAGGATGATGGGGATGAGGGGAAAGACGAGAGACAAACAAATAAGGTATCCGCAAATGCACGTCTTCCGACAGGAGCGCGCCATCACGCCAAGAGAAACACAGATCCTTCCACATCCCTTTAAGCACCTGCAAGGGCGACCGCGCAAGCGCCGACACAGCCGTCTCGCTTTTTGCCCAGCATTCACTGGGGGTCCGGTGCGTATGAAAGACAACCAACCGCAGGGGCACGACAATGAGCAGGCGCCGCCGACATGATAGCGCAAGAGGGGCGCAAAGGAATAGCATCTTCTTCTGCACCGTGCTCATTCATCCATAGCGCGTGAGCCCACTCGATCTACCGGCCTGCCACACGCCGCATCCGCGTCGTGCGAAGCAGCCGTAGACACACGCGTGTTACAGCAATGCGCCGACACACTCATCTCAGCACGACCCCGGCCTCAAACGCCACCCACCCGCCCGTCCCCCCAGGTCGCCTCACAGCAGCTCTAGCGACGCCGGTCGCCACCTGCTGCGTCCCTCTCGGCGTCGCGCCGGTCCCCACACCAGCAGGCAGCGTGAGGGCCGGGTGGCATGCGGTCGCGTCACCCCGACGCTCTGCCCTTCATCGGCATGGTACAAGCGTGTGCTCACCGTCGCAGCTCGCTCCGACGCAGCGCCACCCAGAGCCTGACCGCCGATATCAGTTGCTCTGAATCGCTCCGACCTCCCTCCAGCTTAGGTGCCCGGACAATGTCACCACCACAAGTGGGTCCGCATTGGCAGGAAATAGGAGGGGGAGGGCTGCTGGGCCTCTCCCACACAGAGAGTGTGAGCATGCTGGACCCTGAGCATGCGACGCACCGAGGAGTCCTCCTCGTGAGCGGGGTTGGCGGGGTACTCACTGGAAGCCGAAAAAGGAGTCGTAACGGTATAAAGCGGCGATCGCTGCTGTGCAACTTTCGTTTTCCTGCGGCCGCGTTTTGATTCGACATCTCCGCGACACAGAGAGCGAGTGAGGGCTCCCGGGAAAAAGGTGAAGAGAGGGAGAGAGAGAGAGAGGTGGCGGCGGACAGGAGAGCGCAAAACACAAACATGCACAACAAAGAACACCAAAAAAAAAAACGAGAGAGACCGGCACGGAGACCATTCCCCGCATAAAGAGCGCGCTCACTCCCAGACGGAGAGAGAGGGAGGGGCAAACAGAAAACGACGACGACAGCAACACCGAAATATACAAGCCGAACGAAGAAGCAGCGAGCATGTCAACACATAGGCGAATCCGTAAGAAACAACAACGCAAACATACCAGAGAGAAAAGAAGAGGCAACGGCCTTAACGGCACATACACGCACACACACACACACACACACAAGGAGAGAAACGGGAGAGGAAGAGCGAGCGCAAGCCAAGCAGACGCTCAGCTCAGCAATAAAGCCAGTGATCCATGCATATGCCACAGACGACGGGCGCATACAAGAAAGAGCTTAAGCGCAACTCTGTACATGCCCACACGCACCGGCGCATACTGTGTGCGAGAGCTCGGCACCGAGTGCAGACCTCTTTTTTTGGGTGGGAGGGTCGCATCGCGTTTTTCTGCTGTCCCTTCGAGCGTCTTGTCTGGAAACAAGAGAAGACGGTGCTGTCGCGAATCAGTGGCCGAGCGGACGACCATCAGCAGCAGTGGAAAGCGAAGGGAGGAGAGAGACGCAGCGAAGGAAGAACATGACAATCTCGAAAAGAACGGAGGAGGTCGAGAGCACGCCAGATATCGTCGAAGAAGCCGAACGAAAAAAAAAACTCAGAAAAAAGAAGTGCGCGAAGTCAACATCGGCCAGTGAGCTTGCGAAGGTGAACTCGAGAAGCGCAACGCAACAAGGGACAAGGAAATCATGGGGAGAGCCGGCAGCGACAGGGCAGCGAAGGCAGGGCTGAGCACAACCGAGAGCAACGCAAAGACTCGACAAAGAACAAGGAAACGGTATGGGCCGAACACTTTCGGAAGTGGGATACAAGGACGAAGGCCACACACGCGGCGCTACCGCACTGATGCCCGTCCATTCGACATGGTTTGAGTGCCACATATCTTTTTGTTTTTCGAAGTCATCCGTCTGGAGCCCCGCTCCTCCTCCTCTCGATCGTACGCCGCCGTGGAAAGGGAGGGGAGTGGAGGAAGAGAAAACACGGGGTGCGACGCGTGGCGAAGGGCGGCGGCACGACGAGGGCAGACAGGCGACGGTGTAAGATATCACAAAAGGGCGACAGGAGAGGAGACCAGCAACACGCTACAGCCCTCCACTCCTCAGTCCGCCGCCTCTCCCCTCTCCCCCTTCTGCTTTTCCTCATCTGTCTGCCTCCCCCTGCACACTTTCATTCCCCTGCTGGGATTCATGCCCCCTCCCACACACACACACACACACACACGCGCACTGACACACAGGAGAGCACCATGGCTCCCTGACTCATTCGCGGTTTAGCCCTCCTGACCAAAGTCCGCGGTGAACTTGACGTGCCGCTCAATATCCTCGTCATTTACGGAGGGTTTGCTGGTGCGCAGCGCCTTGATGAAGTCCTCCTTGGTCACCGGCATCGGCATGAGCAGCTCCGGCTCCGTGATCTCCACCGCCGACATCGGGAACGCGTCCGGGTCACCAGGCGAGCACGGCAACAAACGATTCTTCACCATGCGTGTGGGGTCGTGCGGGTCAGGGCCGACAACGCGCTTGAAGTGTGTCGCCACCTGCAGCGTGCGGATGCACTCCATCAGAGCGTTGCGCACAACGTTCTCAATATCGCTACCCGAGTACATCTCTGTCCGCCTCCCTAGCTCCAGCCAGTCCTCGTCGACGAGCGTGTTGGGGGTGTCGCCCAAGTGGATCTTGAACATCTGCACGCGTGCCTGCAACTCCGGCAGCGGAATGTAAATACGGCGCTCAAACCGACGCCGGATGGCGCTATCGAGCGACCATGGAATATTGGTGGCAGCTAGCACGAGCACACCTTCGTCGTCGTAACCCACACCCTGCATCTGCACAAGGAACTCCGTCTTGACACGCCGCGAGGCATCGTTCTCGCTGTCGGAGCGCGCGGAGACGAGAGAGTCGATCTCATCCACAAAGATGATGGACGGTTTCCCACCTGTCTTGTACGCCTCGCGGGCCATCTCGAAGAGACTGCGCACGAGCTTCTCCGAGTCACCGAGCCAGCGGGAGAGCAGATCGGAGCTACTCACGCTAAGAAAGGTGCCGTCCGCCTCGGTGGCCACCGCCTTGGCAAGGTAGGACTTACCCGTGCCCGGGGGGCCGTAGAGCAAGATGCCGCGCCACGGCTTGCGTTTGCCGGTGAAAAGCTGCGGGAACTTCATTGGCAAGATGACCGACTCCTTCAAGGCCTGCTTGGCCGCCTCGAGGCCGGCTATCTGGTCCCAGTGCACGTTGGGCTTCACCTTAACAATCGCGCTACCGAGGCTGCTGCGCATGCGCTGCTTGTCCTCGTCATCCTCCTTGGCTTTCCTGCTGGCAGACGCGGTCTTCTGCGCAGTGGCACCGGAGCCGCCCTGGTTGGCACCGTCTCCGTCCTTGGAGCGGTCGAGAAATTCCTTGATCTTCTCAGCGCGGGCAATGATGTCAGACACCTTGCTTCGCATGTACTCCCGCTTTGTGGGATTCTTGTTCTCGTACTTGATGGCCGTCAGGAACACATCGATCGTCTCCATGTACCACCGGTACGCCTGCTCGTATTCCTTGTTCTCATCCAGCGTTGCGGCCTTCTTGAAGAGCTCGACGGCCTTGGCCGTGAAGTCGACGGACATGACGACAATTGCGGAAAAGAAAGGGGTTGGTGGAGTAGGTGAGTGAACAGTGACGGAAAGGATGAAAGATGTCGACGGTAGTCGGATGATGGGGAAGGTACGGCAACAGAGAGGAGAGAAGGAAGCAACAAGCAAATTGAAAGAACGAGGAGCAGAGCAGAGGAGGAAAAGGAATTGCCTCCCTTTTCTCTTCTTGAGGCGTGAATGCCCGCACGACCCAATGCGTATGCGTGTGTGGTTGTATGAGCCGATATCGAAGGGGATGTAAAGGTTGAAGAAACACATGTAAATCGGGAAGGAGAGTGCAAGGGAACTGATGAAGAAAAGGAGGGGAAGCGTGTGCTGGTGTCCGAGATCGAGTGGGAGGCACTCTCGTTGAGCGAAAAGAGGCCCTTCCCCGTTCTCTCAAGCCCACTTCCCCGACCTCGCCAGCGCCCTGCAGCACCGCAAAAGGTTGAGCAAGGAGACCAACTTCACCAAGCCGGGGTGAATGGGAGGCGGCCTGGAAGGAGCTGTCGGACACCACAGCCTAACTGCTATCCACTAAACCGCGTGATGGTGGTCTCCGCACTCCCCTAAACAAGGGCGTTGACGGTCCACACTTCGCGGATCAGCCGGGTTCTGCCAGGGAGGGAGGGAGAGGAAATAGGCCTCCTGCATCCGGCGACGCATGAGCTTACTCCATTTGTCTACGTGGTTCTTTCCATGGACGTTGGTGGGCACACATGCGCCTCTATTGTTTCTCTTCTATGCATTGTGGGAGCGGTATGCCGCGAAACACTTGTATTGACGCTAAAGGCAACGACGACAGTTTTGCACAGATGTGGACGAGAGAGAGAGAGAGACAGACAGACAGAACAGTAAGAAGCGAAAACAAGAGGCAGCCGGAAAAACAACGAAAGAAACGCAAAAAAAAAAAGAATAGCGCAAGCGGAACAGTGATGGGGCGCTTCTGAAGCAAAAAAAAAAAGAAAGGGGGGAGGTGAGGAGAACGGGGACGTGGGCAACACCAAGATGGAGAGGCGCGGGAGACAGATGGGCGCCGCTTCTCCAGGAAACACAGCTGATGACTCTGGGGCGAGCGGGCAAGAAAAGGGAGAGCTCACAAACCCGAAGACATCGAGGCGAACGAAGACAAGGCAGTGGGGTGTGCAAGGACAGCGAAAGACGTGTGTACATCTTTGCTTGTGTCTACGTTTAGCGGAAGAGGAAGTGTATAGCGAAAGGAGTACGCAGGCGTGGGGTCAAGGAGGATGGGCATGCGTGCCTCAGGGGAGGCAGGGAAAGGGTCCATCACACGCCGAACTTGTCTACTTTTCGCTTCTGCGGGAGACAGGAGAAAAGAAACAAGGAACGAACAGCAGCAGCGGACTGGTACACACAGGGAGGTCCAACCACACAAACGGAAGTACGAACGAAAGGAAATAGAAAAGAAAACCCCACCACCTCCATGCTGCAGTCCTGTGAGTGAGTATGGTATAGCAACGGCGGCGATGTGATGAGCACGCGACAAAATAGGCGTCTGTCAGGACAACGACAACGACACTGCTTCCTCTGTCACCGAAATAATGGCTGAAAACACCGACAAGAAAGCGAGCGGGCGAGAAACCACACCACAAAGCGCAACGCAAGGGAGGGAAGGTGGGTGAGGAAGCAAATCTGCCACCCGGGATGTGTGTAGGTTCACGTCTCTTCATCCCCCATCCTCGGTGCACCTCTCGCCTCCGCTGCCCCTCACGCACACGCGACCAACCAACAAAAAGCACACACCTGCACATCGAGTCCGCACAAATGAAGGCATCATCGTCCATCTTCAGCTTTCCGCCTTCCTCAGTGCCGCCTTCTCCACCTTCGCAGCCACTACTCCTTACCCTCCATCAAGCGTTGCTCCATGATCTTCTGCAGGCGGTGGATGACCGCCATCGACGTGGGACGTGCGGCGGGCTGGTGAACAAGCATCGCCACGACTAAGCGGATAAACTCCTCCGAGTAGGTGTACCGCTGCACACGCCTGATTTCGCGCTGAATAGCGCGCTTCAGTGACGATGGAGACCACTTAGAGGCGGAGAAAACCAGCATCTCGCCGGAGTCTGTACGCACGCATGGAAAGTCTGGCAGTGTGGCAAGCACGAACATTACCACACCAAGGCTAAACACGTCCGCTTTGGTATCGCCGTGGCTCTTCTCCAGCTCTGGTGCGCGGTACTCATACGTTGGCGACAACTCGCGCCGCTTGATGACGCTCGACGTTACGTTTACTGTTCGACAGAGATCCAGATCCATCAGCAGAACCTGCTCCTCGTGGTTCAGCAGCAGGATGTTCTCGGGCTTGATGTCTCGATGAACAAGCGGCGGTTCTTGTTGATGCAGGTAGTTAAGGGCGCCGGCAATCTGCAGAACAATGGAGCACAGCTTTATCTCCGTCACTGGCTTGCGCTGCCTTTCAATGAACTTTTTCAAATCACCCTCGCTGTAGAAAGGCATGACCACGCAGATGCGTAATGGGTCCTTCTGGACCGACACATCAAGGTAGCGGATGAGATGGGGGTGGTTTAGCTGGCGCATGCGCTCGACTTGCCGTGCCTGTGCCTCGAAGGCGGTGACATCTGTATCGTTGAACACCATCTCCTTCACTACAACCACCTCGTTCTCCTCCGTGTGGCACTTGTACACGACACCCTGCGCACCCTCGCCGAGCTTCTCTCTCCCAAACAGCTTTCGGTACTTGGTGCACTTTGTCGCCGCCACCGCGGCGGCCGCCACGCGCGCTTGCGGAGGCGGCACCGCCAACGGTGTCGCACTTGACACGAGCGGTATCGGGAGCTGGCGCAGCATGGCGTCATCCACCTCGCGGCGGATCACCAGATTACGCGGTGCCTGTGACATTGGGCACTCGCAGCACAGACTACACTTCAACTGACCACACTCGAAGCTAGTACCGCTCGCTACACAAGTGAAGCAGATGGGGACGGCGCACATGTCGCAGAAGAATTCAATATCTCCGTACGAAATGTGCCGGCGGCACCGCCCGCAGGCGAAGCCGTAGTCGGGTGGCGTGCACCGCACGCAGAGGCCTACGCACTTGCGGTTCGGGTAGCATGCTTGAGTACACTTCGCGCAGACGGCAGCGCGGCAGCAGACGCAGAAGTTCAGATCATTCTCAAGCGTCTGCAACTGGCACAGGAAGCACTGATACCTCGACATTGTCGATCGCATCACTCAACTGCAAATAAATGGCCTGCCTTTGTTTAATGCAAGTATTCGATCTTGCGCGCTCGCAACCCAAGCAATGCGCTGTTCTATCTCGCAGACTCGCTGCGCCAGCCTGCACAGAGCTTGGGATAAAGACGGATTGGAGAGAGAAGCAGCAAGAGGCCCAACGTAGATCAACCAACCACTCCTGTGTGCGCGCTGGTGTATCTATGTGTGTATTTGTACGCAGTTAAAACGGAATAGTACGTGTTAGGCGTGTGTGCGCAGATTATGCTAGCCTGGGATGCGAGGCCTGTGCCCGCTGTCCCACACACACACGCAAGTTTCCGAGGCAGCAGGTACATGCACCAAGGCAGGCTTCGCGGGCGCTGGTTGTCGTCGATGGGGAGGGGAAAAGGCACGACTGCACGCTGCGGCAAACGGGAAGGAAAAAGAAAACCGAGAAGCCCGAGCTCGCCGCGCTCGTGCGCATCTTCTGCGTATGAGAGACACCCAAATATATATGCACATATTTATTTACATGGACAAGCAAGGGGGAAAGGGCGTAGCGAAAGGGGAACACGAGTTGAGCAAGCGTCGGCGCGCGGTAATACGAGGTGAGGGGGAAATGTACACGCAGAGAGGAAGGGGAAATGCAAGAGTGTCTCTCCACGAGGCAGCAATACGTTCGCTTAGCCCGCTCGAGGGAAGGAGAGGCAGTTGCTGCGCCATGAGCTGTGTACTAAGCAGACGAAGCGGAGGGCGAGTGGTGCGTACACGACAGCCACGTAAGAGCCTCATGAGCTTGGAGACCGTGGTTAGAGGAGCGGGGGCTTCGGTAAAAGCTGCCGCCTGCACCGCATCTCGGTCCTTTACGAAGGGGTTTGTTGGTTGTTTGACAGGGAATCGAGCGCTATGCGTTGGGCTCTCTGTGGGAAGAAGGTGGACGAGTGCAGTGTGTACTGAGTGGAGAACACAGCGAAGGAAAGCACCATGCAGAGCGGGTACAGAGGGAGGGTGCGATGGTCAGGTAAAGGGCATCCATCCGCACTCTTGACGAGAGAGCCAGCAACCACTACGAAGAACACAGCAACACGCACACGTAACATACAAACAGCACATCCTCTAGAAGAAACAAGACGGAGCGAAATGGGGAAGTCGCATTCATTGTACAAAAGGGGGAGGGGGAAGGAACACACAGACACGCGCACACACGTACATATACATGGGGGGGAGGGGGCAAAGCGAAAAAAACGATAGCGCAGCGGACCAGTGGAATCGCCACCCAAACACAAGAGGAAGACTCACCGCTCTCCTCTGAAGTTGACTCTGCAGACACGGCGACCGACGTGATGTCACCACGAGCTCCGCCACGTTTACGCCCTCCCCTAAGCCCGAAGCCCCGCTAGTCTTCGACAGAGAGGAGGAGGGGGCGGCAAGGCAACGCGCAAGAACACACAGACGCACCACACACACACGCACACACGGAGAGGGTCGAGGGGGGCCTGCGCCCTCGAAAAAGGGCGGGAGAGGGAAAGGAAGAAGGCACACTTGCACAAGATGCAGGAAGAAAGATAGGGAGAGCGCAAGAGAAGGCAGGGAGGTGTTCAACTCTGAAGTGATGGCAAGCCCCTCGCAGGCAGCGTTGGATAGGTGCTTGGAACAAGATGTTTGTATTGGGCACCGTCGATACCAGTCATCGGCGTCTCCCCAACTACTACACTTCAAGATCGATCCCGTGGTTGACGGCTACATCTCCTCCAGCGTGGCTTGGGTTTGCGAGAAGCGGCGATCGAGATCCGCTGACGCGGTCGCCGTACCCCTCACCTCAATGGACGACTCTGACGACCAGGAAGATCTGTCCTTACTTCTGTCGTTCGTCATCACCTGTTCGGTGCCGTAGTCGCCTCGGAACTGTTCACGCGCGAGGAGCGGGGAATGGTTCACACACCTCGACAAGCGACTGTGGCGGTAAAGCCGGTCGCCAAATGGCTCCTTCGGAAGCATCGCCGACAGGCGGCGTGCCCTCTCAGTGATTTGGGGCTTGAACGGCGGTTGGCGCATGGCAGAGCGGGAGGGAGACTTAGTAGGGCTGGAGCTGGGGGACCGGCGCACGTTGTAGAGGCGGTCGAACACCGACCTGCGCGGCGGTGTTGCGTCGTCGCCCTCAGCGCGGCGGCGCGTGTACAGCTCACACGTCAGCTTTGAAATCTCCGGCTTGTGCGGGTAGGTGTCACCCGGCGCTGGCGGCGAGGAGCTGCGGGGTTTATACAGGCGCGTGAAGACATTGAATTTCGGCACTACCGAGTTCTTCGCGTACTCGGAGATGACAGGCTTGAACGGCGGTGGCGCGGGCTGCTGCGGTGCGCGGCGCGACTGCAACAGGCGGGGGGAGACGCGGCGAATCCGGTAGCAACCCGGGGAAGGCTCTGAAAAGCCGGACGGAGAGAAATGCATGGGAAACCCGTGAGACTCGCTGAAAGGCGAGTGGCTGCGGTCCGTCGTCACCGCCGGTGACGCGTCGAGGCAGTCGTTGTACGGGTTGTGTATTTGAGGGCGAAAGGTAAGGTCGCGCCACTCCCTCGCCGCCTCCTCAGCGTCGCGCCTTTCCCGCGCGCGCAGGTCGAGCAAAACGCGCCGCCGATACGCTGGCATGGACAGGGGGAGCTCTTCTTGCAGGAGTATGCTAGTGGGCTTGTGGCTGCGCTTGGAGGCGGAGGAGGCGACGTGGGCACTGCGCACGCCAGACCGCGCAGAGGAAGCCTGCGCGGATCGTCGCCGCGGGGCATCCGAGGCGACCGGTTTCTGCGCCGAACCAATGCTCGAGGATGCCGTGCGCGATGCGGCGAGGCTGTTCGAAGCGCTATAGCTGCTTGAGTACCCGTACGAGTACGAGTAGGAACCAGAGCCCTTATAACTCCCACTGCCGGTGTGTGTGGGGCTGTCCGGCGCGGTAACAGCTGCGTGCGAGTGCGGTGACGGCCGCTTGGCCTTGAAGGACGAGGCAGAGGTCGCCGCTGCCGACGACATCTTCGCTCTGTCGAGAGGAGCAGACAGGGCTTCGGACGCCTTTGCCACCCTAGCCTCTGCGCTGTGCGCAGACCGCTGCTCGCCTTCGCTGTTGTCAGATGCCTTGTCCGAGCCAGCCGGCCCGGCGCTGTCGCCGCTCCCTTTCGCCAGGTTCGACCGACGGCGCCGCACCAACGCCTTGACGCGCTTCACATGGCGCCCCTTGGTTGCAGGCTTCTCAGCGTCGCCCGATCCTGCGGCCGCCGTCGCCGGATCGTCTGGCTCTTTGTGAACCGCATCTGGGCCTTGCAAAACGGAGGGTACTGGCAACGTGCTGTGTTCCGAGGCACCGCCGTCCTCCGCAGCGTTGGGAGCTGAGTGTTCAGCAAAGGCGTGTGCAGAGGATTCGTGTCTGGACCGCTGCAACGAAGCCTCCTCTCCTTCGACCTCCTCCTCCTCCTTCGACTGTGCACAGTTTGTCTTGCTGGACTGCGATGACGAATGCTTGGGGGAGGCCGCGCCTTCCGCGACGGGAATGCTTAGCGCTCCCTCCGAGGAGCCCTCGGTCGCCCTTGCCGCGACGAGGTGTGCAGGGGAATCCTGTGCCTCGATGGAGATCGTCTCCTCTGCGGACGCCTGCGCCGATTGCGCCTCGCTGTCTCTCACCGTCGCCGACGTCCTCTTCCGCTTGCAGATAGAGAAGAGCCTGCAGCAAGCGCATGCCTTCCTCCGCTTGCAGCAGAAGAAAATCCCACAGCAAGCAGACGCCTTCTTCTGCGTCGGTGGGGCTACCACCTCGTCGGCGTGCGGAGGGACGTTGCTGGCATGAGCCGACCGCATCGAATCGTGCGCCTCGGCGTCGGCAGCGTCCCTTTGCTGAGAGCTAGGCGCCCCTCTTGCCGCTGCACTGGCGCTGGCATATTGATGCGACGACGACAGCAAGGAGTCCTGGTACGCTGCCGACCCGTCTAGCATGTGGGGGTCAGGTGAGGTAGGCGGCAACACGTGTGGTGGGAACGTCGGCAACCCGTCTCTTTCCATAGTGTGCTCCAACGGCGGGGCTGCCTGCGGGGCTGCTGCCTGCGTTGCAGTCGGTGCCTCATTCTCAGTATTACGCGGCAAAGAGTGCAGGGTGTCGTTGCTGGCACATTCGTGTACCGCGGAGCCGTGCGAGGAGCCATCCGCCGCATTGGTGGGCTGGCTCGCGCGCGGCGCAGCCTCCTCGGCGGTGTCCGAGTCGCTGTCCTGGATCAGAAAGTGGCTAAAGCGTTGCATTACTGTCCTCTACAGGCCCGTCACGAGAGGAAAGTGAAAGATGAGAGGGTGGCGGGCGGTCCAGTGCCAGAGAAGTCGGCGGAAGGAGCAGGAGAGGATGGGGTACCGCGGCGCTTAGCAGAAAAGCATAGTCCAGAACGGAACAAAAGACCAGGAGAAGGAAAGGGGGGGGAGCGAGACAGTGGCGAAACACTGGTGCCCGTGTGCCAGTGTGGGAGACTTGACGCGTGTGCGAAGGGAGACAGAGGCGGTGTGAGGACAGGGCGGCTTCTACGATACCGACGAGCGGGTGCACGAAATATGCAAGGCGAGAATGAAAGAAAACAGGTGGTAAAGGACGATTCATGAGTCGCGGGCGGACAGAGAGGGAGGGCTGACAAACCGCGGAAGTACCAACGCCGACCAGAGCGAAAAAAAAAGGGGGCGAGCAATCATGTGGAGGAAGAGAAGAGGGCTATCGAAGCACGCTCTCTGTGGGGAGAAAACGGAGCACAGGATGTAGATGTTCCACAGACGCAATAGAAACAACAAAATGTGAAGACGGAAGAACAGAGAACGTGCGCAGTGCCGCACTTCAGTGGGAAGCCGACACCAAACAAAGGCACGCGCACCCACAATGGAGGCGCGGGGGGAGACGAAGAGCAAAAGCCGCCCCGCAGAAGTGGCCTCGGCAGGAGAAACGGAAACAAGACGCGCGCTGCTGTGCCCAAGCTAACGACGGGTGCACGTCAGCAACGACCAAACGCGAGAGCGAACCGCATGCGCACACACACGCACACGACGACCGTGCACAACAGAAGATGAACACGATACAAACACACAAGGGACGAGATGAGAAGAGGATGAAAGAGAGAGAGAGATGGGAGCCTTGAAAGCACAAAGAATACGGGGGCTGCCTCGACAAGTAGGCAGGCACGAGCACACGTGCACATGCATTGAAAGCAGCGCAGGCGACACGGATGCCGTCCTGCTCTATCATCACCTTTGCATTCACTCTGCATGCAAGATCCACGCCGGTAAGAGATGCCGCTTCCTTGTACTCACCAGCCCGCGCTCTCGGGATGCACGCGTGCGTGGGTGGATGAGGATGTCTGTCGAGGGGTGAGGAAGACTAGCCGAGTCGGGCAAGCGAAGAGGGAGGTCTGCACCTCGTCCGGCCTCTATGATGGTAGTACCCTCAGCACTGTCTGCTTCCTGCGTTCGCCTTCGATTTCGGTGTTGAAATGATAAAACGAAGAAAAAAAGAGCGACTATCTCGCCAAGGGACGGTGATGCACAAAACGGACCGCACAAACACTGTCGCACACACACAGAGAGAGAGAGAGAGACGGAGAACAGAGGTAGGCCTGAGCAACTCATCTATGATGTGAACCTGGCCGCCGGAAAAAGAGCGGCTAAGAAAGACGGGCGACAACCAGAAGCCATATGCGAGCACACATTACTTGCCGGTCTTCTCCTCCTTCGCGGCCTCCTTGCGCGCGGCGCGGGCACTGCGGACACCGAAGAAGCGCACGGCGGAGTGGTTCTTCTTCAGGAAGGCGTACACGCACATCGACTTCTCCTCGGCAGATACCGCACGTGGGGCCTCGGCGGACGGGTACACCACGGCACCGACAGCGGCGTCGCCGAAGCGCGAGCGGTCCTGGGTCGCGGCCTTCACTTCCTCCTCGGACGCCTCACCCTTCTGCACCTTCTTGTGGTTCATCGGAAACAGCACAAGCTTGCTCATGTACGTCTTGAGGCGCTGCACGTTCACGTTCATGCCCTCCTCGGACTTGTTCTTCCGGCGACTGTCCACGCGGATGCCGATCGTGGCGGCGTACTGGGGGTTGAGGCCGGCAGCCTTCAGCTCGGCCGGCGAGAAGCCGCGACCCAGGCGGCGCTTCATGTTGTGACGCACCGTGGGGCAGTTCACCTGAGGACGCAGTGCCTTCAGCGGGCGGGGAAACACCTTCTTGGCCTTCAGCAGGCGCAGACGGCGACGGCGGTGCTTCTGAGCCGGCTGGTTCAGGAACACCTTCACGTTACCCTTCTGCGAAGAGCACGGGTTCCAGTGCTTCTTCTGGTGAACGTGGGGGATCGCGTTGTTACCCTTCGGCATCTTAGCTACTCGCGGGTGGTTATGTGCTGCAAGGTACAAGGAGACACGACAAGAAAAGGAGATAACACACAGCAAGAATACGCGAATGAGGTTAGCGCAGACGCGCACACGAGTCGGCAATGGTGACGCGTGTGTGAAGGTGCGAAAGAGTGGGCAAGAAAAAGTGCGAAGCGCACCGCAGTAAGCCAGCGCAGGCAGTCGCCGTCAGTGATGTGGCACAAGTGCGTATGTGTGTGTGTGCGCGCGCGGAAATGCAGAAAGGTGCAAGGTGGAGGGGATGAGCACCAGAGAAGGAGAGGACACGACGCGGTTTCACCAGGCGCGGCAGATAAAGACACAGGCGCATGACGCGAAGTGCATGAAAGCGAAGAAGTAGGTCAAAGTGGAAGTAGCAGCAACGCAAGCATGTGAATACGGAACATCACTGCGTCGGTATGTCGGCGTGTGGGTGCGTGAGCGCGGGCCTTGTCTTTACCTTTCATACCTGTATCCATCGCTGCGTAGAAGGAGGCGATGAGAGAGCCGAGTCGTTCCCCGGAGGTCTCCTGCCCCCGCTCACCCCCTCCTTCCTCCCCGCTTCTCCAGCCTAGGAAGGGTGCGGGCAGCGTTGGCAGTTTCGCATCTCTCTCTCTCCCTCTCTCTCTCTGCAGCCAGTAGACACTCTTTGGCCCTAGCGGCGGCTCTGCTGCGTCCCGCTAGTGTCCTAGCCTGCCACCCCTAATGACGTGAGGATAGGCTCCGTCGGTGTGTAGAGGCGATGTGGCAGCAGGAAACAAGCAGTTTCAGAGAAAGCCGGGGGCTCCGAGAGAGAGAGAGAGAGGGATGGGCGCTCAAAAGCACACGTGCACCGAAACTGCCGACAGCGATAGAGGGAAAAGACCCGCGATCGCCGTCGGTGTGGTCACAGTGCATGCTTCTCCCATGCCGCTTCCACTCACGACACATCAGCGTGTGAGTGCCCGCGAAAAAACGGACCTTTGCGGCGTGTGTTCCTTTTGGCCCCCCCCCTCTCCTCTCGACGGCTGCTCTTGTGGGGTTGCGCTGCTTCGACGTGAATGAAGGATAAATGAAAACTGAAAACGAGAAAGGGCAAGCGAAAAATACGAAGAGAGAGCCGACGCGCCACACAGCAAAGCACACCCCTTCAGGCGTTGGCACACCCAGTCCTTGATGCATGTCTAACGACACAGAGGCCCGCCATGCAGTGAAGACGGACACAGTAACGCACACCCAAGCACATGAAAAGCGTACACGTACGTTGCCTACCAAAAGTGCCCACGTGATGAGGCATGTGTCTGCCTGCTGCAGCGGCAGGGAAACCCTTTTACACAACGAGCATGCGCATACAGGCCCATAGGTGCACCTTACCGCAGCCGCAACACCAGCATAACTCCCCTCGGTACGGGTTTACTTGCCGGTCTTCTCCTCCTTCGCGGCCTCCTTGCGCGCGGCGCGGCTTGAATTCGTTCCGAAGAAGCGCACGGCGGAGTGGTTCTTCTTCAGGAAGGCGTACACGCACATCGACTTCTCCTCGGCAGATACCGCACGTGGGGCCTCGGCGGACGGGTACACCACGGCACCGACAGCGGCGTCGCCGAAGCGCGAGCGGTCCTGGGTCGCGGCCTTCACTTCCTCCTCGGACGCCTCACCCTTCTGCACCTTCTTGTGGTTCATCGGAAACAGCACAAGCTTGCTCATGTACGT
This sequence comes from Leishmania major strain Friedlin, assembly GCF_000002725.2. Taxonomy (NCBI): domain Eukaryota; phylum Euglenozoa; class Kinetoplastea; order Trypanosomatida; family Trypanosomatidae; genus Leishmania; species Leishmania major. The sequence goes on along the minus strand of NC_007270.2, from coordinate 1,071,910 downwards.
CTTGAGGCGCTGCACGTTCACGTTCATGCCCTCCTCGGACTTGTTCTTCCGGCGACTGTCCACGCGGATGCCGATCGTGGCGGCGTACTGGGGGTTGAGGCCGGCAGCCTTCAGCTCGGCCGGCGAGAAGCCGCGACCCAGGCGGCGCTTCATGTTGTGACGCACCGTGGGGCAGTTCACCTGAGGACGCAGTGCCTTCAGCGGGCGGGGAAACACCTTCTTGGCCTTCAGCAGGCGCAGACGGCGACGGCGGTGCTTCTGAGCCGGCTGGTTCAGGAACACCTTCACGTTACCCTTCTGCGAAGAGCACGGGTTCCAGTGCTTCTTCTGGTGAACGTGGGGGATCGCGTTGTTACCCTTCGGCATCTTCGCTAATTAAACACCTGTGTGTCCCAACAAGAGGTGAAGCGATGGGGAGACGAGACGCGTGATATGAAAGGCGTAGGAGAGCACACAGACCCAGAACGAGAATGGTGAGGCAGATAAGGTGCGTGTTAGGATGTGTGCAAGCACCGGTAGTGTGGGAATGGGCAAAGGTATGAGGGTGCGAGACAGCGGGGGGGGGGGGGGGTGAAACCGAGATGCAGTCGAAGGTTGGAGGGCGAGGAAAGAAGAAGTGCAGAGAGGCAGAAGATAATGAGAGCAAGAACGAAATAGAGGCTTGTGAAACGGAATTGAGAAAGGGGAGCCAGCCAACAGGCAAATCCCATCCCTCCATCTGCATATATATGAGTGCCCATCGAAGTCGCTGCAGGGTGTCAACGAAGGCCAGGCGACACCGCAGCATCGTAGATTTGGGGTGTGACACGAGCGCAAGCCAGCATGCGCCCAGCATTGCGTATCCGCTGTACGGAGTACAGCACTCAAGACACCTCGCCTACTTCGATAGCGATGCACCACAACCGGAGTGTCGTGGCTTCCTCCTTCGTCTGTGTGTGTCTAAGCGTGTGTGTGTGTGTGTGTGGTACCCCTTAGCTTCACCTCGCGTTCACCTCGCACCGCGCCATTGGCGCTCTCCTTTATGCAAGAGCAGCAGAGAATGCACCTCAACACCCTCTGCGTGCCGAGCACACACAAAACAAGCAAAGGCGTGTGGGTGCGTAGCAGCGAAGAACGGCGGCATGGCCTCAGTCGCTGCGCCCCTCTGTGCACATCCCTACACCTTTCTCTGCCACACCCACACACGGATGCAGACGCCGCATGCTGGAAAAAAAAAGAAGATGACATGCGTGAGCTGAGGTGGAACGGGCCAAAATAGGCGGAATCATACGAAGGGAAAAAGTAATTCAAGATGACATCAACGACACGCTTGGTGTACAGGAGAATAAGGCGCCGACCGCAGAAAATGGGGGGAGAGGAGGACAGCGAAGAGGCCGGCAGAGCGACGGAAGGAGGAGGGCGCTAACAGAGGCAGACTGTGAAAAATAAATCAAAAAAGCCCAGCTGACTACTGCCGATGTTCCGACGGAGGGCGGAGAGCAAAAAAAAAAGGAAAAAGGGTAATAATAACAACAAAACCGATACAAGACGCCATATGCGAAGCATCGGCGACACGACAGAGGGAACGTTGCAGCTAGCACGGTGGTAGGGGCGGGGGGTACCGGCAAGCGTGCATCGCCGGACAGCAGAGGTAGGGTGCAAAATGGCAATACGAAGCCGTCCAGGGCACCATGATGCACAATGATACCAACGCTCCGATAGCGAGATGCATATATAGTGAAGAGCAAGTACCGCCAACATTGTACACAAAAAAGGGGCCTCTCGTACAATGCAGAATACTAACCCTAAATAAATAAACTTCAAGAAGCATTAAAGAACAAAAACTGAAGAACGTCGTCGAGACCAGGAACATTTTTGTCTCAAAGCGTCACTCGACAACGAGCAAGCCGGTGAAGACACGCATAAGACTGCAGCTCACCTACGTCTGCTGCGCTACAGCGAAACCCTGGTCAACCAGGGCGAACCGCCCTGCCGACGGATGGGGCCATGCGCCTTGCGGGCTCTTCTCGTCCTTCCTCGCCCCTTCTTCGCACACGTGCTGCGCCATCGACGCCACACGGAGACTCGCGTGGGCTGCATGCCTTGATGCACGCGGCCCGTGCCGGTGCTCCTGCTCGAGGGCGCGAGCGGTGGCGCCCGCCGTGCGGGTGATGAGGGCGTGGTCGAGGTGCATGCCGGGGGAGTTCAAGGAGGGGGCAGGCCAGCCTCAGGTCATGGTCCTCTGAAACCCGGCACAACCTGCCTGTATGCCATGCTTCTCCCTCTCAGCCGCCTCAAGCCGCGGCGCCCCATAGCATGGCGTGGTGACTCTCCACACGGGAGCCTGGAGGGCTCGATGGTGCCCGTTCGGGGGTGTTCTCGTCCTGCTTCCGGCATCCGTGCCCCATCAGCCCGCCCGGCCGGATGGAGGAGGTGCCGCCTGCTTGCGCGCGCGTGCGCCTCGGCGTTGATCGGTATGGGTCTCTTCGCGCCGCTTTCGCCCATCACTCCTGCTCTGCTGACCCCCGCATGCCGTGACTGGATGTGGCACACCATGTCAGCGCTGTGGTTGGCAGCGCGTGCGCACCGTGCTCGCACTTTCCGACCTCGGGATCTGCTTCAGCACGACGTTGCTGTCCAGGGAGGAGGTTCGCGACACTCGCACGCCCTTTCCGTCGATGCCACAGGGAGGGGGGCGTGGCTGGTTGGCCTGCCCGCATGCACCGCAACAGGTCGGGTGCTGCCGTGAGTGTGAGGCAGCAAGGGGCGCTCCACCTTTTCCCCAAACCGCACGCCTTCCACAGGAGGGGCGGAGGCTCTGGCGGGCGTCGAAGCACCACAACGCTAGCGCGCTAGTAGGCGGCACGCCCTCGGCACTCTATGCTGTCGCCACCGCTCACCCGCCGCTGCAGGAATCCAGAGTACGGTCAAGGTGCCCGTGCGCAGGTGGGCGAGCATCGCCTCCTATCGTCGCGTGAGTGCGGCTTCGGGGGATGTCGGGCTGGCGTCGAAGACCGGTGACGAAGTATGCCATCGGACGCGCGAAAAGAAGATGTGGCAGAAGCCAAAGAGCTGTCGGCGGGCGTATGCGAGGCGTCGCATTCTGTGGCGTCAGCGGGTGCACCCGCCCACGTCTCTCTTCATTCCCTTCTCCCGCTCCTGGTCGCTCATCATCTCACCGTATGGCAGCAGCGTTAGTCGATGGTGACTGAGTTAGACGCTCCAGACTTCGAGTTGCGCAGTTTCGGAATGGACAGATTCAGCTGTTGATCGTTGAAGCTGGCCTTGATTTTGCTGCTGTCGACGGAAGTGGGGAGGTCGAAGCAGCGTTCAAAGCGGCCGGCGCCGCGCTCCGCAACGAGCAGCTGGTGCTCGTCCTGCTTTAGGATGTGCTTGCGGTTGCCAGAGATGCAGATGATGCTCGAGCTCTCTGTGTACACGCGCAGGTCCTCCTTCTTCACTTCTGGCAGGTCAGCAACAAGGATGTAGCCGTCATCCTGCTCCGATATGTCGACGGCCGGAATCCACGACCCGCGCGAGCGCGATGCGAAGAAAGAGCTGAGCATTTGGCGCGGATGTGAACCAGGAAAATGGAAGAGAAAGGGGAAGAAGGTGTCGTCGCTGTTGATGAGCGAGTCCCTCTTGTTGCTCGGGCTCCACATCGGCAGCTCGACAAAGAAACGGTCGAATTGGGAGCGCCAAGCAAACAAAAAGGAAATTGCCGCTGAAAAGGGAATCACCAAAAGGGGAGAAAGGAAAGAGGAGGTCGGCGTAGACGATACAGCGAGGCAGCGATGCAGCGCAAGAAGTTAGTGGAGGAGGTGAGGAGAAGCTTTTAAAGACGTGCGTATTGGTGTGGGCAGAAGGGCTCTGGGGATGTCCTCTGGTTGTCGATTCAAGAATGTGGAATGCGTAGGTGAGGCAGTTGCCATCGTCGTCACGTACGCAGCCGTAAGTGTGCGAGAGAGAGGGTGAAAAGAAGACATGGTAGAGTGGACGCAGAAGGGAGCAACAGAGAGCATGCTGGATAAGGCAGAGATGTTGGAGAATAAGACAGTGGAGTCGCACTCGTGCTGACGAAGAAAGGACCCTCTTTCATGAAGAATCACGCTTTCACGCTGCGTGCGTCTACGAAGATCAGCAGGGAGAGACAGCGTTCTCCCTTCAGCTTCACCTGTGTTGAACCTTCACTGCCCTATGCTCTGTCCTTCGCACCATGAAGGGGTCTACTTGCACGGCACGTCGAGGGAAACGAGAGAGGGAGAGAGCGGCAGTGTGGGTTGACACGCAAACGCAGCGGCCGTCGCATTGTTTTCGACGTTTAGGGGTGCAAGGGAGAAATGCCAATGAAGGGAGAACATGGAGAACACAACGCACAAGACAAACAAGCACCAGCCTTGACAGCCACAACATCCACGCGGGCAAAGGCCGATACACGAACAAGCAAACACGCGGCCCCAGTGAGAGAAACTAACGCATCGAAATCAATGCGTATCGCGCATCCCAGCGTGCAGATATACGCGTACGCGTGAGGAGGGCAAGAAGTGCGTACGCTGCACCACGGTCCTCACCCCCTCTCCCAGCCCCTTCGGATCTTCCCGTAAGGAGTGCACACACATACACACGCACCTGTATATCCACGTAACATTCACACACTCTTGGAAGAGAGAGAGAGACGAAAACAAAAACATCGAAGCAAGCAAGACAATCAAAAAAAAATGGACGGTAGGCAAGGCGACACGGCGACGCGAACAACAAGCGAAAAAGGCGGAAAGCAAAGGGCGAAAACAACAACCAAAAAGGAGAAAGCGAAATGGAGAACAACACAAAAACAGAACGAGCAAACACATCTCTCGGAGACCCACACAGATCGCAGCACACACGCCAACCCCCAAGAGAGAGGGCAAGAAGAGCACCAACCTCGACACCCGCGGTAGAGTTCTTTTTGGAGAAGAGACCTCCTTTCCTAAAAAGCAGCAGCCAGGATGTAAGAAGGTGAGCCAGGTGCGCACGCGCTGCCAACCACAGCGCTGACATGGTGTGCCACATCCAGTCACGGCATGCGGGGGTCAGCAGAGCAGGAGTGATGGGCGAAAGCGGCGCGAAGAGACCCATACCGATCAACGCCGAGGCGCACGCGCGCGCAAGCAGGCGGCACCTCCTCCATCCGGCCGGGCGGGCTGATGGGGCACGGATGCCGGAAGCAGGACGAGAACACCCCCGAACGGGCACCATCGAGCCCTCCAGGCTCCCGTGTGGAGAGTCACCACGCCATGCTATGGGGCGCCGCGGCTTGAGGCGGCTGAGAGGGAGAAGCATGGCATACAGGCAGGTTGTGCCGGGTTTCAGAGGACCATGACCTGAGGCTGGCCTGCCCCCTCCTTGAACTCCCCCGGCATGCACCTCGACCACGCCCTCATCACCCGCACGGCGGGCGCCACCGCTCGCGCCCTCGAGCAGGAGCACCGGCACGGGCCGCGTGCATCAAGGCATGCAGCCCACGCGAGTTTCCGTGTGGCGTCGATGGCGCAGCACGTGTGCGAAGAAGGGGCGAGGAAGGACGAGAAGAGCCCGCAAGGCGCATGGCCCCATCCGTCGGCAGGGCGGTTCGCCCTGGTTGACCAGGGTTTCGCTGTAGCGCAGCAGACGTAGGTGAGCTGCAGTCTTATGCGTGTCTTCACCGGCTTGCTCGTTGTCGAGCGACGAGTGGGAAACGAAGCCAAAAGGGTGGAAAGAATAAATAAAAGGCTCTCGCTTACAACACGAGACGGAAAACAAAGGCAATGGATTTAAAAGTAAAGAGATGCAGAGATCAGAGGCGCGCAGAGACCTTTACCACCACCACTGACAACAAAGAGAGAGACGCACAAGACCACCGGTTCAATCATCAACGAGCATACAAAAAAAAAGAACACAGCACAATCACAGACGCACGCATACACAGCCATACAGAAACGAAAAGGTAGGTGGTGGTAAAGGGAGAAAGTTGGGGGGGGGGAGATGGGCACCACAGAGGTGCCACGGACACTCAAACGCACAGCTCCCAGAAAAGGCAAGTAGAGTAGGCGTAGTAGCAACGGAAAAAAAAACATCCGGAAAAGGTGCAATTCGAGCGGAAGGGAAAAAAGGAGACGGAAGAAAAGGGGGAGGAGGAGAAGACTATGCATGCTTTTATGTCCGCGTCAGGATACACCCTTTTTCAGTTGTACGGCTACACGTTATCGGTACCCGTCTGTTGTTAGTGGAATGGATGAGCTGCTGTTGCTGCTGCTGTGTGAGACTGATTTTTTTCGTCCTTTTCCGCACCAGTATCTCTCACACCCTCTCTCTTCCGCTGTTGAGATGTATCGTCTGCTTTTTTTCCCAGTTCCTGAGATTGCAGGCCGCGGCAGCTACCTCCCCCTACCCACAGCATCCTCAGGTGAAAAAAAAAGATCAACGGCCCTATACCTGCTGCCTGGAAGGAAAGTGATTCCCAAGAGAAAGGAGCGAGCAGGAGGCATCGGGGAGAAGGTAGAGATGATGAGGTGACGATCAGCGCAAGCTGACGAGCAGATGCAGGGATCAGCATGGTGGAAGAGACCCATTCAACCAACACGCGTGAGAGAAAAAGTTCGTGAAAGACCACAAACATACACACACCTAAACGAAAAAAATAGCTTTAGCATGACCCCGGCGGAGAAGCGAAGAAACCAAAAGAGGTGCGCGGGGTGGCAGTAGCAAGCACTCTCCGCGAGAAAAATGTTCGTCAAAGGCCTGTCTTATGATGGCATCTTGAGCAAGATCCAGAGAAGGGAAAGACGTGTAGATGGAATAGAGGTGTACTACGCATCCGCGTGCCGCCATCTGTCTGGAGGAGGGAGAGGGGAGGAAGTAGAGAGGAGAGAGAGGGAGACTCACATATGCAGACAAAAGAATACGCCTTACACGGAAACGCTTGCACACGCGGATCATAGTGTGTGTGTGTGTGTGTGTCCTGGAGAGATTTTCTTAGAGTTCACTGGAGGGGCACATGCCTTAACAAGTTCACAGGACCGAAGAGTGTATGCCTGTAGTAGGGTGAATCAAGCAGAACAAACTATGGGGCGACTAATCCAGCGATAAGCAAAAAGACAACACGGGGACACAACTTATGGAGACGGCAGCCGACAGGGAGAACAAGAAAGCCGTGTGAGAAGAGCGCAGTAGCCAAAGGAGGGGCGAGAGAGGAGGTTGAAGGCACGGAGGAGGCATTCCTGGCGATGGGCCCTGCATCCAGATGAAGAGTTGGAGGACGAAGGAGTACACACCTAGTGATGAGCAAAAGAGAAAAATGAAGCGGTATGAAAGAAGCTGCGGGTACCTTTCGACAGCGTATCGCACGTATTTCGATGGCATTCGTGTGGGTACGCACGCTCTCCTTTACGCTGTCTTCTGTTGCGGTTGCTGTGGCGGTTTTCTCTTTTCCTTTGCCCCAGTGTCGCCCGCCAAAGACACGCACACGCACCCCTTCTTCCTCCTCTTCCTTCCTTGCTCAATACTGCCTCGAGAAATGCTTTTCCGTCTTTTTCTCTGCGCGCATTGGTCATTGCTGCACATCCAAGCGCGGTTGTCCGTGCACGCCATTCTCTGTCCTGCCTCGCAGACTTCCCTTGAGAGAGAGAGAGAGAGAGTCTCCATGGACAGTTAGCCTCAGCAGTTCCAACGGCAAAGAAAAAGAGAAAACAACAAAAGAATGTCCTGAGAGAGGTGAAAACGAGAATCTAAAGCAATAAAAAATGTCAACTACACAGAACCTATGCGTGGACGCTAGACACATGCCTCATACATTATCTGCGGTGGCTGTCATAAAGAGAGATGGTGAGGTGGGAAATGAGAAGGGAAGTTTGTAATGCACGCGCGAGAAGGAAGAAGCACCGAAAGCACGCACGCGCATAATAGCAACTCGTTCTCCATCGCCGGGCACGCCCTCTCCCCAGGCAAACGCCAAAGGGCGCAGGGAGGAAAGGGGAGGGGAGAACAGAGACAGAGGCGTCCAACACACCACGTCCGCGGCAACAAGACCAGCGGCTAAGCAAAAGAGACCCGTAACAAAGAAAGAGAGAGAGAGAGAGCTGCGACGGCAGTAAGTGCGGGAGGGGGCGCAGGGGAGATCAAGAGACGACGTGGACAAGAGCCGACACGTGGAAAGGGGAAGAGGGGAGAGATTTGAGACAACCGTACCACTCGCGAGATAAAGGAAACAAAAGAAACGGGGGAGGGAGGGGAGGGGGGGTGGCAGAACCAGGATACGCAGTTGACAGGAAAGAGTCACATTGACGGGTGCCTGGCACCCACCCATGCTGTCCCACCTTTAAGAGAGGGATCACGAGAACACGCGCAGAGAGAGGAAAAAATAAATCGAAAAGGGTTCCAGCACGAAAAAGAAAGAGAGCAAAGCGAAATAAAGCAGGTAATAAGAAAGCAGAGAAACAGAGAAACCTCGTGGGGGTGGGAGAGAGATGGGAGGGAGAGATAGGAGGGAGAGATGGGAGGGAGAGATGGGAGGGAGAGACTCGTAACAACAACAACAACAGAGCTTATATTGACACAAAAGAAGTACATGAAGCTGAAAAAACCGTAATACGAAGAGAAATGAAAAGATATTCCGAAAATAGAACACAAGAAAACTTTACATGATGCGAAAGCGGACTCTCCTCCTCCTCCCGTCATTGCTTCCTCAACTGGGCCTGCGACTCTCTTGTGCTCTCTTGCTCTTCTTGCATCACACACGCCTCCCCCTTCGCTCTGTCCCTTCCCTCTCCACCCTCTCATCTTCGGATCTCTTCCGTGTTGTTTTCCGTTGCCGCATCATACCCGTGAAGGGGCGCCGTTCAGCTTATCAATCACGGACTTCCTCTAACGAGTCGGCCTCCTGCGCCTCCTCCGTTTTGCGCCGCCAGTACTCCTTGTTGTCAATACACATATTGACGGCGAAGGTCATAAATGGCAGTAGCGCCGAGATCGCCTCCACCATAGGCTGCACGATGTACATTATAAAAGACACCTGACCCTTCGGGAACTCCTCCGCCTCCTTCGTCCGGTCCATGAAGGGCGAGATGGAGAGATTCAGCTTCTGCTCTGCGTCACCTTGGAGGTAAAACTCCTTCGAGATGTTCTTGGCCCACTCGGCATAGATATGGTTGGGCCGCGCACAGTTCGAAATATCGGCCATCTTGATCGACATGGAGAGAGCGAGCCGAACGTCTTCCTTCTTCGAGTGCCAGTCGCTCGTCTCTGACATGCGCACCTGGAAGTTCTTGAAGATGCGCGCATGGTTACCCATGTCCGTCGCCAGAACCATCTCCAGTATGGTCTCCCGCACAAGGAGCCGCTGCTCGTCCGACAACGTTGCGAAGATGTTGTAGCGTGGGTTCCGCAGCAGCTCAAAAGTGCAGGCAAGGTGATGATTCTCCAGGATAGACCTGTCGTTGTAGAGAGTGGCGAGGTAGGCGCGAGTGCGGGAGTGGAAGTTGTTGTTGAGGCCCGGGTGGTCGAAGTCGTGCACGGCGCCGGCGATGATACCTGCGAATATCTCTTCTTTGCTCAAGCGGCACTTCTCGCTGAGCCCGGCCACCATCATGATGTAGTAGTTGATTTGCGTCACATCCGCGCCGTGCATGGCGTTGTGGTATGGGTTCGGGTGGTAGGCGCTCTGCACAGCTACGAGGAAGCGGCGCAGTACGGTGTCGTCCAGGTTGAAGTAGCGGACCAAGTCCAGCTTGTAGATGAGGAGGTACGTCGTGTAGAAGAGGGCGTTGCCGTCGGTGATGATCTCCAGCTGAATGGTGTCGTAGTCCCAGCGGTCGATTCCCTTGAAGATCTCGAACGCCTCTGCAATAACCTGGCCGTTGCCGTTCGTCTCCATCTGCTTCCGAATCTCGGGCCGCTGCAACACACCTGAGATGTCACTCAGTTTCATGCCGGGACTTAACGGAAACGCGCAGCGGATGCAGAACGAGAGTACCTCGTCCGGGTCCTCCTCATGTGGGATATGCTCAGGAGACCACAAGGTGTGCTGGAAGCTCTGTGCGCCTCCCTCGTCGTAGAGCTGGTCGAGTGGGTGCTTTGTGACTATGTGCTCCTCTCGGGCTTTGAGACGTCGCTCGAGGCTGCGCACCTCGCGGCCAACCACCATGGCGCGGTGGGAATGCAGCGCCGATTCCTCTCGCAATGGGCGCACAGTGGGCAGCAGCTTGTCTACGTAGGCGGTGTGCTGCTTCGTCACAGCGGTGTGCACCGTCAACTCACACTCCAGCTTCTCCGCGCACGCCTCCCGCACGCTCGAGCCGCCGCTCGCACGGTTGTACTGCAACGCACGTGTCAGCGGGTGCACCACAAAGCGGAAAACCTCCCGCCCGTTCGGTGAGGACCCATCCGACACCATATCCATCGGTACCACAAACGGGTACGTTTGTGAGGGTTCTTTGCTGTTGAAGATGGTGAAGTTGGCGTCCTTTCGGGTCGGGTCGAGTGAGGTGACCGTTGCCTTGGACTTGATCACGGCTGTAGCTATGGACTTGAAGAAGGGAGCCCACGAGAAGGCCACGCCGGCGGCTTGCTTTGCCTGCCCCAGCTCCTCATCCGTGTAGCTGCGCGCGTACACAGAGCCGGTGCTCTTATCATGGTACGACACCACCGTGTTCTCCGTCTCAGGGTCACAAAAGAGAAACAGCGTACCTAGCAGCACCGCCCTCGCACGGTTGCTCATGGCCAAAGCGCCGTACTCCTTGACGTACTTGTCCTTGCCCAGCAACTTTGGGGCATTGCCAGAGGTAGTCGTGTTCACCACTGTCTGCGTCAATGGGGAGTGGGGGGGTGCAACCGCAGGGGGCGGTCGTGGTGCAGCCTCGGCTGGCAGTCGCGCAGCCGCTGTAAACGCCTCGGCGTGGTCAGCGCTGGAAAAAATGTCGACCGTTTTCTTGCAGCCTGGATGCATCTGTATCTCGTTGGAGGATGACGGCGTCGGCGTCAGCGCCGCCGTGGGCTGCTTCGTATTTCCGCTGCCCATACTGAACACACGGCAAGACACCAACACAAGAGAATGAAAGCACGACAAGGTTGGTGAGCGCAAAGGCAATCACAAACGCACGCTCGGGGAAAGCACAGAAACAAGCTAAGGCCGCATAAAGGAAGAGACACCGAAAGACTCTGCCTCTCGCTGTCTTACAGCGCTCCTTCTTCACTCTTCTCCCTGTGTACGGGTGAAGGAGTACCTGCCTCGTTTGCGTGTGTGCTGAGGAGCGGGTGCGTGTACGTATACGTCGACGTCTAAGCCTCGGCCTCTCTACCCGGCTGTCAGAGCGCGCGAGCGAACAGGGAAGTGGAAAAAGAGGAAGCAGGCAAGCAACAGAACATGGCCATAACCCTCTGCACTGGTGGGAAGGAGTGGCGAGAGGGGGTGCAAACACACACACACGCGAAGGGGGGCGGTGGCGTGGGGTCAGGGCCCGAATGACACGAGGAAAGAGAGGAAAATTATATCCCAGGGTACAGGGAGAGAGCCGTTGGTGCAGGAAAAACGTGGAGATGTGCTTCGCCCTCCTTGACTCCGTGGTTTTGATTTCTTTTTGTGCCGTGCAAGCGAATGAGAAGCTGGATGGGAGGAGGGCAATGGCGTATTCTCGCACCTTGGGCGTATAGGCGTGTATGTCAGTGGTGAGGAGATGCTGAGGCGCAGTGACGGGGGCAAGATACAAAATGGAAAAGGCGGTGGTGATGATGGAGGGGATTGTCGCTATCGAAACACGCGCGCTCAAACGCAGCACACGGCAGCGTGAAAAGATCAAATTTGTACGTTCGCTTGCCGTTCATTGAAGCGAAAGTGAAGAGGTGCAGAAGCATTTGGGGGAGCGACAGTGAGTAAGCGTGTGTACGGCGCACGACGGCAGGCGAACCGTTCAGTCGTGTTGAGAAGATGGGGCATGCATTCCCGGCTGTGACCGTGGTACCAGAAGGCGACTCTCTCTTCCCCCTCGCCCTGCCCTTTTCGTTGATTTGTTCCGCTTGCTCGACTGCCGCTGTCGTAGAAGGGATGGCACTGTTACCGTCTTGTGTCTGTGCGAGGGTATTAGTATCTCTAGGTGTGTGTGTGTGTGTGTGTGTGTTTGTCCGTGGATTTTCTTTTCATCCGTGCGCACGCGTCGAGATAGCCGATGTAGAGCAAAAGAGGAAAACAAGTCCGCCAGCACACAAGGCACTGAGGCACGGTGTGGCGTTGCCTCGTTTTCCTCGATTTTGTTACGGTACGAATGAAGTGACGACAGGTACAAACGTCTTTTTTAGAAGGATGGCACAGAGCGACCGACAAGATGGGAAAGGGCATACAGAGGCACGCACATGGAACGGAAGGAACGCCTCTTTAAGTGCCAAAGGGCATTGTCTTCCGCAACGCCCCTGCCTCGGACATCAGTGTGCCCAGAGTTACTTTGGAGACAGTGCCTTCACCGTTGGCTTTGCCATTGTATATGGCTTCTTCGCGATACTCACAGCTTGGCGCGTCCCCGGCAAGACCTCCAGTTGGCACGCGAAGTCCGCGTCCCGAAGCACCTCCAGCTTGACACTGTTCGGTTTTCTGTGCGTGATCTTGCGAAGGTGCTTCTTGTCGCTGGAAGGCGGCGTCGGAATGGCGTGCACATCTTTCATTGCGGAGGCTGAGGCAACGTCGACAGTGCGGTTTTCTGCCACGGCTACCGCCTGCGGTGTCACAATGACCACCTTGGGTGACGGCGAAGCAGTAACTGATACCGAGGAGGGAGAAGGATGGATGTGCACAGATTTCACTTGCGTTGGCTGAGGTGGAGCTTCCGGGCGCGAGGGCCCTGGCGCTACTGGTGCCGAGCATGGAGCAGGGGTATGCCTTTTGGAGGCCTCCGGCATGATAGGTCTCTGTGAAGCTGGAGTGACTGCAGTGGCAGCAGGCGCAGGAGACACTCGCTTGACTGCCTGCACCGCGACAGGAGCCGGCATGGCGCGTGCCGGCATCTCCAGAGGGGTGGTGTCTGCCATTTTCGGCTGCTCCTTCTCCGATGCGGGCGTCGTTTTCGCTTCAGTCGGCGCAGTCGGTATTGCAGTACGTCGCCGCACCGCCTCAACCGGTTCCGGCGCAGGGGCTGCGGGGCTCTCCTGCTTCGCTGCGCGGGACGCCAACTGACCGGCAGCCTCGGCACCCTGCTCCTCCGACGGCGGCACGTACCGGCGAGTACGCACCACGATCGGGGGCTTCGAGCCAGTACTCTTCGCTGGGGCTGACTGCACCTGCACCAGTCCATCGCCATTTGTGGCAGGAGCCGTGGGAAGAGGCTGGTGCGGTAGCACCGCCACCTGCTTCACCATAACCCCGTGCAGTGCCGCCGCGCCGGAGAGGGTGGGTTGTGACGACACCGTGCATGTCTGCTGCTGGAGTGCAGTCCCGCATTCGGCGCACAAACCAGATGGCGGGAAGCAGGAGGCCGCCGTCGACAATGGGCGTCGCTCCGCGTAGCTGGCCACCGCCTCCCACGACGCGCTCGGCACGCGACCATTGCGACGTCCGCCGGCGTGGGATGACGGCGGCGGCAGTCCAGTAGAAGCGGGTGTGCCAGGTGAGACCGATATAGCAGTGGTGCCGCCATAGTAACGCTTCTGAGGGATGTGCAGGTTGGACTCTACCGGTGCGCGCGGGTCGCGGTGAGACGACGCACTCCGGTTCTTTGGCCGTGAGAGGCACTGCAGGTACAGATCGTGCTGCGGCGGCGTAAGAACGCGCGCATAAAATGAATGAGAACGAGGCCGCCGCTCTGGCAGCGGCATGGCCTCCTCAGAACAGGCGGCGACCGGCTTCTTCGGCACGGCTAGGCGGTCGAAAATGCTGCTGCTGCCTCTGCGTGGCGCGGCCGCCGTCGAGGAGGTGAGAGACGTCGGTGTACCGGCGTCGGTCGTCGAGGAAGTCTGAGACGGCGGCGGTGCGCCGCCGACCGCGAATGCAGCGGGACATTTCTTCGGTGCCGCAAGCTTCTCGTAGTATGCCCTCTGTGAGGCTAACAGGGCAGCATTAGCCACCGCAGCGTGGTGCTTGCTCTCCGGACGAGAAGGCGGAGGTTGACTTCCCATCGACTGGGTCTGTTCTAGGCTGGGAGTAATCGGGCTCGATGGGGCGCGCAGTGACTTGCGGCAGTGCTGTTGCGCTCGCCCTCTTGCTTGCTCCTCCTCTTCTGTGAAGTTCAGCAGGCGGCCGTAGTTCGGCTCCGCGGGCCTCACCAAAGAGCCCTGCGCACCTCTCGGCTGCGCGAGGCGCTCGATATGTCGCTTATCGACACTGGTGGTGCAATGCGTGAGCGGCGTGCGTCGGTCTTGGGGGCTGCCGCCGTCAGTCCAACTTGCACTGCTCCGACGAGTGCCGTGATGTGAATCGTGTTGGGAGGTGTGTGTGCCGGAGTGGTTCGCCGGCTGCGTCGAGTAGCTGCATTTCCGCAGTTCCATCCAAGTTGCATTCTTCCCGATTTCGTTAGAAGGTTCCTCATCCGCATCAGAGGAGAGCAGAGGGGAAACTGAGCCCGAATCCGTGGCGTATTGCACTGCCTGCGGAAGCGGCAACACCGCCATGCCGTCGTCGTCGAGTGGAAGACGCGCTATGGGGCGGGAGTCGTGATACGGTGCATCGTCGTCCACCAAGAGAGACGCGGCCGCCTTCTGCGACGCGAGCTTCGAGGAGGAGAAATGGGTTGACATGGTCTCAGGAAGCGCTGAAGCTCGCACTGATCTTGGCCGTTACTACCACCACGAAAAAGGGCAAGGCGAAACCCAACACGGACGAGAGGAGGCAAGCGACAGACGCACAGGCGGTGCTGTCTCTGTGCCTGCACGAGCGTTACTTTCGCCCTCTTCCTCAATCTAATGCCGGTCGGTTGACTGAGGTCACCGCGCTGACAAAGCACAAAAAAGAGGGGAGAAGGCCCGGCACGCGCGCCGGCACAAAAGTGAGGAGAGGAAACAAGAGGGCGTGTCAAAAAAATCAGAGAAGTCAAGGCAAAAGATGAGTGGGAAGAGGGGGACACGGCGGCTTCCAGGAGAATTTCAGTCCCCTATGCCGGCCTGCGCAACTCAGAAGTGTGGGCGGCTATTTGTGGGTGCGTGTGGGTGGGCTTCTGCCGTCAGGGGGAGGAGGAGGAGGAGGGTAGAGAAGTCTTCCTTCGCCGAAAAGCCCTGTGGCTATGTGCGTGTACGTTTGTGTGTGTGTGTGTGTGTGGTCTCCACAGTGCGGGGGAGATGCTCACGAATCGATGCCTGATGAGAGGATATAGAAATATGGTGAATGAAAGCAGGCGATAGGCAGCGTGAAACCCACCTCAAGAAGCACAGAGCAAGGCA
Source organism: Leishmania major strain Friedlin (assembly GCF_000002725.2). Classification (NCBI taxonomy): domain Eukaryota; phylum Euglenozoa; class Kinetoplastea; order Trypanosomatida; family Trypanosomatidae; genus Leishmania; species Leishmania major. The sequence goes on along the minus strand of NC_007270.2, from coordinate 1,056,565 downwards.
AGAAATCTAATCGGCTGCTCTCAAAAGAGCGCATAAACCCAGACACGCACCCACACAAGCATGTAAAGATGAGGACACGGAGAAAGAGAGAGGCAGCGGAAGTATTGAGAGATGAGCTACCGTTGAACGAAAGACATCGAAGTGCGTTAGCGTGTCGGTCAGTCTCGTTTCTTCGCACATGTGTGAGTCCACGTGGCTTCGCTTTCGTGTTCCATGTATGGCCCCACAACTCATGCACGTGCCAAGATGTGGAGACCGGGAAAGGGGTGCGCCTCACGTTGCTGGTACAATCAGCTACAGTGATAACTGTCATCACAGCGAAAAAAAAAGAAGCTGCGGGTGCCTTTGCAGCCGATGTTCCTAGTTCTTGTGCTTCGCCTTAGCAGAACCAAGAGACGACGACGAAGCCATACTCACAGTGGCAACGAGCACATGAACTGTGTCGCAGTTCACTTGAAGTAGAAGACTAGGTGCGTCTGTGCACGTAGGAGCCCGGGACTCGGCAACCACGAAAGGAGCATGAAAAACTGAGAGAAATCTAACCACCGAGCGAAGGATTATTGTCACAATGGACATGCGCTGCCCGTGTGTGTGTGTGTGTGTGTGTCTAAGAACGAGAAGACCGTGAGAAAAGAGAAAAAGAAGAGTGTGGTGCGTCCACGCGCATGGCATGTTCGCCCCCTTCCAGCATCACCAGCAGCCGCCGCTGGAAACCTCTTCCGCAGAGGCAAACATATGGGCAATGGCTGCCTCCTGAGACGTGGGCACAGCCGGCGGCAAGCTGCGAATGAGAGAGGATCTTCGGCCCAGCATGCTAAAGCTGTGCACGCGGTGATCCAGCCCCATTTGCTTCCTGGCTGGAGGCGGCACCGATAAGGTAGATGGGTGACCACGTCCATCGACAGAGACGCTGTGGCGCTCTAAAGCCTCCTGCATCCTCTGTCGCATCGCGCGCGCGAGTTGCTGCCTGGCAAGGTACTCCTCCACTCCCCAGGGAGTGCCATCGCCGCCGTAGACACTGTAAGATAGCGGCGAGGAGGAGGCCGCCGCCGTGCGAGCGCCGCCTCCCACGTGCGTCTCCATCGTCTGCTCTGCCGCCGCCGCCCGCTCCGCTTGCCACTGCCGCATCGTCTCGAGATGCCGCTCTCGCTGCCGCTGCCACTCGCCGCTCCGCCGCGCCACGGCGCTGGGGCCGCGCTGGCCGCTCCCGCTCGCAACGGCGTCCTTCAAAGACGACGTTTGTGCGTTGATCTGCGGCTGAAACGTGCACTCCCGTTGCTCGTGCTCCGCCTGCTCCTTGCGCAGCGCCTCCAGCTGCCTCTGTCGCCGGCGCTCATACGCATCCAGAGAGGCAACCACAGAGCTGGGAAGGGCACCTGACGTCGAGGAAGGGGTGTTTGACACAGCACCGTGCTGCTGGTGCGCAGACGGCGTACGCAGCAAGCAGCAACGAGTCTGACTACGTGCGGCAACAGACGGAGACGGGGACACACCAGACGCGTCTGTGAAACTGGCGGGATCGACATAGGAGGCAAGAGAATGAACAGCGCTGGGCCGACACAGCCGCTCCATTGCTGTCTCCGGCAGCCGCTGCGCAATCGCCGCACTAACGGGGTTGATGGAGGGCTGAAAAGAGTCCCGTGGCGCCGAGCTCTGACGCGAGAAAATGCGGGAGCCCTTCAGAGTTCGTGTGTGCGCGTCTGTGCCGCCTTCACGTTGATATCGTGGCGCCGTCACAGCGCCTAGCGGAGTGACGAGCGGCCGAAACGGTGCGTGGACCTCGCGCCACGCCACCTCGCGCTGCAAGTGGCGAATCGCAACTTCGTAGCTTTCCGCATGCAGGCGATCGCCAACACTGCCGACGCGCCGCATACGTGCGGCGCGCCGAGTGATAGAAGGGCCTGTGTGCGACCGAGCCTCCCGCTCCGCCTCCGCTGTCTGCCACTGAGCCAATCGACGGCGATCCTCACTGAGAAGGAGGGCATCCGGCACGGGTACCCCATCCAGACCCTCTCTCACCTTCTTCAGGGCAGCGAGCTTCGCAGAGCGTGGGTTGATGGACGGCACATCCTGAAGCTCCTCCAGCACCTCCGCACCCGAACTCTGGCACATTTGCGCAAGCTCTGCCAAACGCCTCACCCGCCACGCGGCCCGGTCGGGCGGTGGCTCCTTGTAACGGGATTTAGTCTCCAGGGCGCGGGTTGAAATGTGAGGATGAAAGGGAGCGATGACTGCCAGGTCCTCAGCCTCGCGCTCCACCCGCACCTGCTCAGCCTTCTTCTCCAGCGCGTGCTTTTCCTTGGCCCTCTGAAGCAGTCTGTCCTCGATGCGTTGACCCTTGGGTGGAAGGCGGCGTGCGGAGCGAGGCGCCTCACGCATCTCTCGCTCGATTGCCTCCTGCCGAAGCCGCTCTCGATGCTCCTGCATTAGTCGGCCCTTCTGTAGGAGAGCCTCGTAGATGGGAAGCGTGCGCATGGTGGACGCCGCGGCATTGCGCTGAGGGGATTGCGAGCTGTGCAGCGAGCGCTCGGTTGCCGTGCCGCTGCCTGTTCGCTCCCTTTCGGACATGAAACCCATTCGAAGTGGCGCGTCCCCTTGTGACTCACTCTGGAGACAATGCGGCATGGGTGCCGAGAGGAGCGCGTTGATGCGCTCTTGAAAAAGGCGACGAGAGGTGAGGGCGGCGGCACCGCCAGCGGTGCCGTCCATTGCCTGTGCCTCCACGGAACACGCCATGGTGACGAGAAGATAAGGTGGTGTGCCGTGACAAGTTGTGAAAGAAGTAGCAGCGTGTTCTGCTGTCTACCTGCCTGTCCACGTACAGATGTGTCATCGACAGCGTAGGTCGAGGCCCCTTCCGCCTCACTGGCATATGTAAAACGAGAGAGAGCGACGTTAACGAAGCATCGAGTGCAGAGTGCAAAACAATACAAGAAAAAAAAGTGAGGAAAAAGAAAAGCGGACGCGAGAAAAGACGTGGAGGCAAAAAGAGATGGCTGCTTCGTTGACTGCGATGCACCAGCAAACGCATACAAGAGATTCACCTGCGTGATGAGACGACATATTTCCTGCTGAAAGCCACCGACATCACATGCAAGGGTGCGCACACGCTCATGTGCGTCTCTGTCAGTGTTGGTGCATACCTTTTCCCCACTTGAAGTGCACATGTTTTCGTTGCTCGACTCAACGGTCTCGTCAACTCTACGAGGCTTTACTTCCTTTGAAGATCAGCAGTCACAATTGCGGTCAATGAACATGTTTCCGGTGTCAGCGGTGGCGCAAGATGGGCATCCTTTATCAGGGCAGCAGCTCCCCTTTCTGCAATCCTTGTTTTTTTCTGTCTCTGTTTCAGCCACTCCGCACAAGCCCACCCGCCCCTCTCCCGCACCACTGTCCCATTTTTGCCTCGCTTCGTCCGAAGCTTCGTGCTCCGTACTCCCCTCCCCCCAGATAAAAAAAAAAAACACAACAACACGCCGCGCAACGTAAAGCATCAGCATCAGCAGCAAGACGAAGGTGAGTGAAAGACGACAGGAGGCTTAGGAAGAGAGACACTAGTGAGGAGAGATGCAGATGAATGCGCACTGGCACACACAAACGAGAAAGAGAGGCGCACAATGATACATTTGCTTGTTCTTGTCGGTTCCACAACGTGCTCACCATTCTCTGCCGTAAAGCATGAATCCAAACGCTGCTCTACCCACCAGATCTGTCGCAGGCCCCATCCGCGTGGGGCGAAGCAGCGCTGGACACACACGTGCTACAGCAATGCGCCGACGCAGTCATCCCAACACCGCCCCTCTGCGAGACTCTACTCGCCCTCCCAACCCACGCATCGCGGGTCGCTACCCAGTGCGTCTCCGCGCGGTCGCGCACTCAGGCGCCCCACACCAGTGGGGCAGTGTGAGGCCCGGGGGTGGGATACGTACGAGTCGCGCTGACACGTCGCCCATCACATGGATGGCACCAGCGCATTCGCCGTCGCGGGTCGCGCCGACGCAACGCCGTATACGACCTGGCCGCCGACATCCGCAGCGGCAAACCGCTCTGGCCTCCCCCCACGTCGTAGGCACTCGGCCCTGCCACCACCAGAGACGGCTCGGCATCGGCAGGGGAATAGGGAGAGGCTGCTTGGCTTCCCCACGCAGAGTGGGGGGGGGGGTGCACTGGCCCTGAGGTACCACGCATGGAGGGGTGTGTCCTCCCCCCTCTGTCATCGGGGCACACAAGGGTGGATACTGTCAAAAACGCTGAAAGGTGGACTGGGCCGCCTCCCAGTAAAAGGGGAAGCAGCGCGCGCAAATGAGCGGTTGGACACGCAGACGTCTATTGAGTGCCCACGTGCACACACATAAGGAGAGCATGCGAGGAAATGGTGCAGCAACGCTAGGAACGACGGAAGTAGCGCCTCTTGGTATGCCCATCCCATGAAGAGTGTCGGCGGCCAGTACGCCACAGCAGAGCTGCGGCAGCCGGACAATGAGATGGAGGCCGGGGGCATTGGCACCCTGCTGAAGAAGGCAGAGAAAGGCGAGCGAGAACGAGAGGGCTCGCTGTCGCCACGACATGCGCAAAGTATCTCAAACACAACGAGCGCACATCCCCCCCTCCCACTCACCCCCACACGCAGAGAAGCTTCGTATCTGCGTGAGTGTGGGTATATGCGAGAGGAGGAGTGCCCAAAAGATCACTCTGTGCTCACCCTCAGTACCCCCGCATCGCACCCTCTTTCTTGCTTCGCTCTCATCGATTCTTCTTGAGCTCCGCGAAACGGCGGAATGCCTCCTTGTAGTCGCTGAACGAGGCGTGGCTGATATTCTCTCGCAGCACAGTTGCCATCATTCTCTGGCAGTGGCTGGCGTACAACTTCGGGTCCCTCTTCTCCTCCTCGGTCGGGTGATAAACAGGAAGAAGGCGCACCTCAGCGTAGTTCACAAACTGGCAGCTAAGCCGAAGCAAAATATCCCACAGGCCATTGCCACCGACGCCGCGCCCCGTCCAGGCAGGATTGAAGTGCTTGTAGGGGAAGGCAATGCACACCATCTGCACCGGCACTGCAGCCTCGAACACACCCTTCTTGAACATGAAGAGGGCTTGCTGATTCCCTGTCGTCCCCTCAGGGAAGATCATCAGCTGTGGCGCTGTAGGGTCGGCGGCGCGTCGCAGGATTGTCGCCATGGCCTGCTCTCGTGACCTCGCTGCATCTCGGTCGACTAAGATGCTCGAGCTCCCGCGGACAACGTTGCCGAAGAAGAAAAAGGAGAGGTTCTCCTTGCGCGAGACAAAGGATGGGAAGCCGCCCATGATGTAGACCCAAATCACCTCGATAACGCAACTGTGGTTTGCGATGAGGATCTTGCACTCAGATCTGGTGGCAAACTGGCCGTACTGCTGAACGTTATACACACCGAGCACGGAGAAGGCCACAATAGAGATAAAAGCCGTCACCCGGGACCAGAAGCCAAACCACCATGGATGCGTGTAGCGGTCGAGGTAGCCTGCGACACTAGCAGTGAAGAGGCCTAGGAAGATACTTGTTGTCGCAGTAAAGATGCGCACAAAGGCCACACCGGTGGCCATGAAGCAGAACATTTTCACCCGCTCGTACGTGTCAGCTGGGGTGTCGTACTCGAAGGCGGCCATTTTGTCCACCTTTGCCGGGTTTCCCTCCTCGTAGTCGTCCGCCAAAGACAGCTGCCTAGGCCCCGGGGCAATGAGGCACCGGATGTTCCATACGAGGAACAACGTCACGATAAACACTCCATTCGCGCACAGGTACGCATGAGCCCATCTAAGGAGGCGCCACGCAATAAAGTGGCACGACGCCACGGCCGCCTCGTCCGCGGTGCGCAGAAACGGCGCGAGGGCGCCAGACAGAAAGGCGTACCACAAGAACGCCGCACATGGTATGCGCAGATACTGCTCTGCCACGCCGTGGAAGAGGTAGGGTGTTGCGACAACAGTTGATTTCATCGGCTTGTATTGTGCCATTGTATGCGGCTGAATGTGGAACGTGAAAAGAGGCGGCCTGCGGTTGCAGGCAGAAGAGAAACAGGTGGTGGGATGAGCTTTGATGCGCACGCAAAGTCGCGTTCGGCAGCACAACTGCTCGGAAGCCCACGTTGGGCGTGGGGAGCAGGAGTGGGAAGTGCCTTTCAGCAGATGGAGCCAGAGAGACCTGCAGAACGCACAGCAACATTAGAAGAGATGCAAAAAAAAGGCTTTTCTTGCTGGGTTCTCACCGTATCCGTCATTCTCTGCCGTAAAGCATGAATCCAAACTCCGCTCTACCCGCCAGGTCTGTCACAGGCCCCATCCGCGTGGGGCGAAGCAGCGCTAGACACACACGTGCTACAGCAATGCGCCGACGCAGTCATCCCAACACCGCCCCTGTGCGAGACTCTACTCGCCCTCCCAACCCACGCATCGCGGGTCGCCACCCAGTGCATCCCCGCGCGGTCGCGCACTCAGGCGCCCCACACCAGTGGGGCAGTGTGAGGCCCGGGGGTGGGATACGTACGAGTCGCGCTGACACGTCGCCCATCACATGGATGGCACCAGCGCATTCGCCGTCGCGGGTCGCGCCGACGCAACGCCGTATACGACCTGGCCGCCGACATCCGCAGCGGCAAACCGCTCTGGCCTCCCTCCACGTCGTAGGCACTCGGCCCTGCCACCACCAGAGACGGCTCGGCATCGGCAGGGGGATAGGGAGAGGCTGCTTGGCTTCCCCACGCAGAGTGGGAGGGGGGGGGGTGCACTGGCCCTGCGGTACCGCGCATGGAGGGGTTTGTCCCTCCCCTCCCCCCCCTCCGTAATTGAGGCGTCAAAGCGCCCTCGAAGAAGAGGGAGCAGAGAGTAACCAGGACGGGATGAAAAAAGATGGAACCGCAAGCGAAGCCAGAGAGATAAGAAAGAGAAAGAACCATAACGCTTTTGGGTGAGTTTCTTCGTTTTTTTTTGTTGTTGTCCAGAATTTCTGCGGATGCTGTGTGTGCTGTGCAACGGAGAAGGCGCAATGCACACCAAGGATGGCACCCAGCACCTCCACCTCCTCCTTTACGCGCGATTCCTCAACGCAGAAACAAAAACACCAGGGGGATCTGGCACGCGACGTGAGTGCCGTGGAGGATGTGGAGAAGGCGAAAGAACAGATGAGGTACGGGTGGAGCGCAAAGACGAAGAGGAAGAAGGGAAGAGAAGACGGTCTCGTGGTTTACTTCTGTGTCTATGTGCGTTGGTCATGTTTGTGTTCTACACAAAAGTGAAAGCCCACACACACACACACACACGCATAAACGTTGTTTCCCCTCTTCTGCGTTCGCGTCAACCGCGGATCTCCCTCTTTATCGTTTGCTTTCACTGTACCGCCATCAAGGGAGTGACTGTCAGCACCCAGCAGACAGAAAACACACGCACATCAAGGAGCTGTAGGCAACGGTGAAAGACACAAGACTATAACAAGACAACAAAGAGAGGGGGAAGGAAAAGGAGATGGACATCAGTTCTGCTCTCGGTACGGTGCACCCATCCAAACGAGGAATCGAAGGGAAAAGAAAAGAGGCAAAGCTTATGTGGAGGGTGGGGGGAGCGGGCTGTAAAAAAGGGGAAGGAAGAGACAGAACGGACGGAAGGAAAGCAAAAAAAACGCGAGCAGCACCACGTTAGGGCATTGTAAGTGAAGCAATGGTACGACAAAAACAAGGCCCTTCGGGCAAGTGAGGGGGAGGGGTTCAGATGCGCCAGATGGTGTTTGTTTTGGCTTTTCTCTTTAGTTCAGCGACAAGAGTCGTCGCACCAAGCCCCAGCAGAGATCGGAGGTAGTGAAAAGAGACGAGCTAAGGGAGAGAGCAGTGTTGTCGGTGAGGGCGTCGAGAAGTGGAGAGGGGGGCAATGGCGAAAACACAAACAGCGAACAAACAAAATACAACAAAAAAAAACGATCGAATTGGAAGTAGTAGCAGTAGTACAAGGAACATGAGGAAAAAAAACACGCACATGCTCAAAAGTGAAAGAGAGAGTGCGCAGAGGTGAACCCCCGAAACCCCTCCACTGGAAAGGGAATGCATAGGAGAAATGCACAGCCGGCGCTGAAGACGGGAAGATACTACAGTGGACGAGGGTTTAAGGCCAATTGGACCTCACATCACGCAGCAACACAGCAACCTCCCAGCAGGCAGTCAAGCTCTCGCACACAGCCGTACACATACACGCACGCCGTGATAAGGAGAGAAAAGAGAAGGAGCGGAGAGCGCAAGCAAAACATCACAAGATGGTACACAGCCCAGGAGGAAGGCCCGACACAGAGGATGGCACAGTTGTACCCTCCCCCCGGTGAAGCTATGAAAGGCAAGCATGGCGATCACACGGCAATGGTTTACACCACATCCACGTTTCAAATAGGGGTGAGGACGTTGAGATCCACAAATTCGCCCCGCTCCAGTCGGATGGCTTGCCGGCTGATACGCTTGCTCGCCAGCACGTCGGCGATGCATGGCGAGGTGAAACGGCGGAACACATGCTCGAAGATGTCAGCCAACACCAACAGCGTCTTCTCCTGTGCGTTGTACGCTCTCGGGTGTGGCACAATAAAGTCCTCGACGAGAAGAGAGTTGAGCGGGTTTGCACGGAACACGCTGGGGGTGTTGTCTACGAGGAGTACTCGATCCATGGGGCGGCCTAACAGACGAAGGTCCTTTGTGCAACCTATGTCGCCCGTCCACCACATGGGGTGGCGGTAGACGCAGTACTGCACGGCGCAAACCGAGTCGATGGTGCGAATCACATCCAGTGCGTACTCTCGCGTTCCGGCCGTCCACACAATAACCTCACACTTGCCCTTCAGCGTCCTCAGCAGCTGTACCACACCAGGACGCTTATAGACGGTGTTGTCGCGGCTATACACAAGAGTCTCGTCGAGATCTAACACAACCACGAGCTTGCCGACATCCTGCGGCCGGGGAGGTGGGATTAAGGTAAGTGAAAACGTCAGCGGCACGTAAAGAAGCGTGGTCGCGGCGTCGATACTCTCCGCGCGCTTTGGCTTGGGAGATGCGCTAGGTACAGTAACCATGTCGAGACACGGTGTTGAAGGGAAGGCCGCGTCTTGCGCTGCATCTGTCCATGTAGCGGAAGTGGGGGTTGGCGCTACAGTTGTTGGGAAAAGAGGGCTGGACTTGGCGTTCGCTTTTCGGCCGCTCCTGGTCGGGTGCTGGTGCCTGCCCGCATGAGCACCGATCTCCAGGAGGTTGCTGAGCGCTTCGTGCGCGAGCATGGAGCACTGGCCAAACGGTGTGGATGGAATCGGAACCTTGGAACCAACGGCGTGTGACGCGGTGTGAGTGCCGTCGGCCGCTGTAGTCGTGGGGAATCGGGAGGGGGGAGCGTTCCCTACCGCTAAGCGAGTCGAATCCTCCAAGTGCGAGAAGGGAGTCTCAAAGGCCGTTAAAAGTCGGCCACACGATCGCTTGTTGCTGGGGCTAAGCAGCGGCGGGGCTGTTTGTCGGTTCCAGCGCCATCTAGGGTCGGAGTGAGTCTTATTCGAGTTTCGCTCCTTGTCGCGCCTATGACAATGCGACGAGGTAGAAAGACGCATCTCGGGAGTAGAGGCCGACTCTATGGCGACGCGGTCGGCAATGCTGAAATGACCAAAAAGAAGCTGCCGCCTACTGCGTTGCGAGGGCTTCTACTGACGGACCGGTGATTCTCTGAGCTGAACGAGGAGAGCAGGAAGGAAGAAACGCCACGAAGCAAGGAGGAGAACGGAGAAGTCCTTTCTGATTGGCCCTCCGTAAAGTCTTTTCTCTTTGCTATGGAAGCAGGCGAAAGTATTTTGGATTGGACGTGTGCGTGCAGCAATGCGTGTTCGCGCAGCGATGAAGGATCACTGTAGACCAGAGGGTAGGGGACAGGGAAGCGAACGAGAAGAACAACGACAGAACGAACAAGAACGAAAGATATAGAGACAGCTGAAGGAAACAAAAGAAAGCGAGAAAGTTGCCTGTGATTGCCAACATCCAGCGACCGCTGTAGACGTTGCGTTTCGTTGTTTCAGTCCGAGCGTCGCGCGATTCGCAAGACGTTTGTGTTTCCTCCTTGTGGCTTGTACGGAGTGGAAAGAGGGTGAAGCAGAGAGAAGTAGAAAAGGGGATGACACACACACGCACGCGGGGGATAGAAGAGAGAGGAGAGAAAAGGTGGAGGCACAGGAGACAACAGAAAATAAAAGGGGCATTCAGCTCCTCGACGCACCCGCCATTTCTGCCATAGAACATGAATCCAAACGCTGCTCTACCCACCAGATCTGTCGCAGGCCCCATCCGCGTGGGGCGAAGCAGCGCTGGACACACACGTGCTACAGCAATGCGCCGACGCAGTCATCCCAACACCGCCCCTCTGCGAGACTCTACTCGCCCTCCCAACCCACGCATCGCGGGTCGCTACCCAGTGCGTCTCCGCGCGGTCGCGCACTCAGGCGCCCCACACCAGTGGGGCAGTGTGAGGCCCGGGGGTGGGATACGTACGAGTCGCGCTGACACGTCGCCCATCACATGGATGGCACCAGCGCATTCGCCGTCGCGGGTCGCGCCGACGCAACGCCGTATACGACCTGGCCGCCGACATCCGCAGCGGCAAACCGCTCTGGCCTCCCCCCACGTCGTAGGCACTTGGCCCTGCCACCACCAGAGGCGGCTCGGCATCGGCAGGGGAATAGGGAGAGGCTGCTTGGCTTCCCCACACAGAGTGGGGGGGGGGTGCACTGGACCCAACGATACCAAACACTCAAATATCTTCCTGTCAGTAGGGGAAAGGGCAAATTACTCTACGTACATGTATAAATCGATATAACTATATGCACCGCCCTCACAACGGCGCGGAGACGTAACGCAATATGCGCAGGGAGATGAGCAAAGAGGAAAAGGTGAGTGGCAGTGACACCCGAGGGAAAGCGGGCGAAAGAGATTCAACATCAGAAGACGCAACGGAGAGAAGCACGGGCACACAACAACGGCGTCCATAATGCCGTCAAACAGTCGAAACAGCAGCGGCGCTGGTCACCCGTGGGAACAATGGCAGCACGAAAGGGAGAAGGGAGAACAGCAACAGCAAGAAAACACAGAGATAAGAGGAGAAAGCGGGAAAGGAGAAGTGCACGGCGGGGTGCAAATCAAACAAATGACGGTGAAAAGGAAAAGATGTAACCCAGGACGTAGCGTGAAAAAGCTGCAAGAGAGAGAGAGAGAGAGAGAGAACGAGGGAGCGCGCAAATGTACACGTAGCAGAGAGAGGAACAAATACGAGGGAGCAAGCGAGAAACTAGACGGGCATCGTAGTAACAAGATGAGAAAACAACGCGCTAAAAAAAGAAGGAAGGCAAGAAAAGAGCAGCTCAGTTGAGCTGCACTGCACACGCCACCCAAGAGAGATCCTTTGAGAAAAAGACGCCAATGACCTGTTCAAAGAGAGACTCGACATCGGCGAACCAGTGAATATCTTTGCAGGTGAATCGGTGCGGCGAGTCTGTGCCAGCTAGTGCGCGTGTGAAAGGGAACCTACCTCCTCCTTTTCTCTCTCCCTCCCTGATGCCCTGGCAGTGATGTAGCCAGCGGACACTGAAGACACCAGGGAAACAAAGATGCGCAGAGATGACAAGCGCGAAAGAAGGCGGAGGCGCCGCACAACAAAAAATCTTGTTTCCTCCTTGTCCCTTTTCTGCCTCTAGCAGCCTTGAAGGAGCCACAGCGCCAACCGTTTATTAGGCATCTGCTGTCGCGTCTATCGGTGAGCTTCAAGAGAGAACAGAATGGAAGGAAACCAAGCTTCAGCGGTGTTCCTCAAGTGAGAAGAGCGGCTTGCGAGGAGGAACAGAGAGCCGTGCACACGTCCAAACAAAAAAAAGGAGGCCAGGGAAGGGGCAACAGTGGTAGGGTCCGGCGTGTGGATCGGGCGTGTCTGAGTGAGTACGCGCACCTAAGGCGAATGATCTAGTAATATATATATATATATATATATCTTCGTCAATGTGCCATTCTCTCACGAACACGTCAGCGAATGCACGAGAAAATGGTTCAGTAAGCACGAAAAAAAAAACGCACAAGACAGACGGAGAAAGAGTTTGAGAAGCAACCGAGAGGCCGGAGGGAGAGAGCGGTAAAGGAACACAAGCCGCAGAGCAAAGAGGGGAGACCCAGATGAGAGAACAGGAAAGCGGAAAAAAAAAGATCCCAATAACGATAGGGGGAAAGACATCCGTAAGTCCACACGCACATACACACGCGCAGACAGACGCACAGCCGAGTGAGGCAAAGAAGAACCCAAAAAGTAGACGCCGAGAGAGAGGGTACGAAAAGAGATGGAAAGCTGTGCTCTTCGGCTTCGCCGTCGTCCTTCCCTTCCCGGCGCAGTCTGTTTTCGTGTCGTGTTTTCCTTCGCGTTGCTAACTTGCCTGCAACATTTCTGGGAAAAGAGAGACTCCTCTCTGTTTTCTTTTTCAGTGCGCTGAAGCAAATGCAGGGCGCTGTCCACTGCGCAACGTGTTACACAGAAAGAGAGCGGGGAGGAGACACCGAGAATGAGAGCGGCACACAAAACGGAAGTCCTGTATGCATGTATATGGGAGGGGGCAGGAAGGGACGGAGGGAGGCAAGAGCCGATGTGTGTGCCCATTTCCGATATCAATAAATTCATGACATGAGAGATCGTGCGAAAGAAGGCGAAAATGTGGAGGGCGAAACGCCAAACGAGGAGCCACTCGCACCGTCTGAGACTTGAAGAAGCGCACCTTAATGTCTACACGCACAGGCTGTGTGCTCACTCGCTACCACATTGCCGACGGTGTAATATTTTCCGCAGTTTCTTTTGTTTCTTCTCTTTCCTTTGAGATTGGGGGAATGAAAGCATAAAGTCCGCACTGAAAGAAGGTGTCGCCCTTAGGCGACACGCTTGGAGAAGAACTCTGACACGCTCTCGCTGACGCTGGCACGTATCCCCCTTTTCTGTGATTTGCGCTCTGTTCTAGTATCGGCGTCTCAATCACTGATTCACCTGAGATGTTGTTGATCGTATGCAAGAGAACACGGACGACGAGGAGACAGCTCAGTGCGCGGTACCGCAGGACCCAGTGCACCCCCCCCTCCCACTCTGCGTGGGGAAGCCAAGCAGCCTCTCCCTATCCCCCTGCCGATGCCGAGCCGCCTCTGGTGGTGGCAGGGCCAAGTGCCTACGACGTGGAGGGAGGCCAGAGCGGTTTGCCGCTGCGGATGTCGGCGGCCAGGTCGTATACGGCGTTGCGTCGGCGCGACCTGCGACGGCGAATGCGCTGGTGCCATCCATGTGATGGGCGACGTGTCAGCGCGACTCGTACGTATCCCACCCCCGGGCCTCACACTGCCCCACTGGTGTGGGGCGCCTGAGTGCGCGACCGCGCGGAGATGCACTGGGTGGCGACCCGCGATGCGTGGGTTGGGAGGGCGAGTAGAGTCTCGCACAGGGGCGGTGTTGGGATGACTGCGTCGGCGCATTGCTGTAGCACGTGTGTGTCTAGCGCTGCTTCGCCCCACGCGGATGGGGCCTGCGACAGACCTGGTGGGTAGAGCAGCGTTTGGATTCATGTTCTATGGCAGACGTAAACATCTTGGAAAAAAAATAGGAAAACTGATGGGCAACGGTGGCAAAGCAACAAGGCAAAGGAGGAAAGCAACCGTGATACATGGAAAAGGGAGAAGTAAAAGAGATGTTCGGAACTCTCACAAGGCTCAAGACAGCCACCACCACCACCACCCTTTCACACACACACACACACACACATACACACATACACACAGCAGGCAAACAACAGAAAAGAAGTGCACGCGCAGTTGGCTTCTAAGGAATCCTTTTTGTTTGTTTGCCACCACCCTGAGCTGCGGAAAGCGGCATTCGCGTGAACAAAAAAAAGGGAGGGGAGAGAGAGAGAGAGGGGGGGGGGCGGCCAGGCGAGAGACAAAAGTGAGAAAAGGCGTATGGAGCGATGATGAAACACATGAGGGGGAAGAACGGGAGACAGAAAGAGGCAGACATGGAGCAAGTGTATCCTTCGAGGGGGGAGGGGGAAGGGGGGAGGAGACGAGCGCGAAGGCGGCGGTAAACGAAAAGCGAGTAAATGCCATCTCATGCGAGCGGGGGCAAGAGAGGGAGACGAGCAGCATACGCAACGCAACACCACAAAGCGGCACACCACAGCCCATAAACGACCACATCACACACGAGGCGAAAAGAAAACGAGAGCCAAGAAACAGGAAAGGACGAAACAAAACAAACGTGTAAAATGCCGGAAGAGGAGCGGTGCCAGCCATGAGCGGGAGAGGAGGAAGAAAACGCAGCACAGAGGCCGTCATGCACACACAACACGCGCATCCACAGAAAGTGCCCGCACAGTGATGCAAGAGTGCCTCATCGTATCATCGCATTATGCCAACAGAGTAAGAAGGTGGAATCTTGCGCGGGGTACATGTGTGGGCCAAAACCTCTGCTGTTTCCCTTACCCCTTTTTCTCGACTACGTACTGAACCCAAACACCTCAAACGTAAACAGATGATGAGTGCTAAAGTGTGCAATCACCTCCGGTGACAAATGTGGCAGCTCAAACCGCTTTATGAGATCCCAGCGCGGATTTGCCGTATCCTCCGCAGTGCTCGTGGTGAAGTAGCGGTTATCCTGATCAAATAGCAGAGAAAGCTTGCAAAACGAGTGTCGGCAGAACTGCGGCGGAAGGCCCTCAGCACCGACTATCCGCAGGCAGAACTTAATACTCCGCCCCACCAGCTCCATTGGATCCTCGCGCACTGTAAGGTCGTTGCTCAGGGAGAATACTTGCACATGCAACGTGGTAGATGTCGCCTGACCGTTTTCGGCAAGTAATGCCAGGCGGTAGGCCCGCTTCTCACCACACAGCACGCCCCGCAGTGAAATGGCACAGCGGCCTTTGTAAAAGAGAAATGAGGCTTCATTGTCTAGAGACCAAATAATACGCTTCTCTGCGGCCTCGACTCGACGCCGAAGGGCAATGTTGCTGAGCTGTATATGCTGCAGTGTGCTTTGCAGGCGCTGCACGGCGGTGCCTTGCGAGCGGGCGGTATGAACAGCTAGACGCAGCGCCTCCCGCTCCTCCTGCAGTATCGACACATCCACTTCATTTGCATCCCGCGCCGCCGCTAGACTCTCCAGCTGCTTCTCTAAGCTTGACACAACCGCCTTCAGCTCCTTCAGCTCCAGGCTCTTGACGATGCTGTTCACCTTCGCCTTGTTTGTGATGGCCATCGCGTTGGTGGCGTAGTCCAGCGTGGAGATGGACTCCGTCAGATTGAACGCGGTTGGCGACACCGTCGCCAGCATCCACGTCTTGCT
Source organism: Leishmania major strain Friedlin (assembly GCF_000002725.2). Taxonomy (NCBI): domain Eukaryota; phylum Euglenozoa; class Kinetoplastea; order Trypanosomatida; family Trypanosomatidae; genus Leishmania; species Leishmania major. The sequence goes on along the minus strand of NC_007270.2, from coordinate 1,041,181 downwards.
GTTCCCGCCAAAGCTCTCCGACAGCAGCCGCGTCAGCTTCGACTCGCGCAGCGAGATGAAGGCGTCGCTGCCCTTGCGATCGCTGAAGGAGTTCAGTGCGCGCCCGAGCATCAGCAGTGAGTGGTTGATCTTCTTTGCCTCCTCAAACTGCTGCCCGCTCGACTCTGTCTTCGTCTGCCGCTCGCTCCCCGCAAGGTCCACCAGCGACACAACGCACTCCAAGTCCTTCTTTTTCACACACGCGAACTCCTGCGACAGCGAGATCTGCATGATCGCGTGCGACCGCGAGCTCGTCTCGTTCATCCTCGTCTCCGCCGTCTGACGGTTCGCGTTGCCCTTCCGCAACAGCTCCATCATTCGCTCAGCGCTCAGCACCTGGTGCACGCTCGCGCCACGCACGTACACGCGCCGACTCGGGTCCTCGTGGATCTCCAGCGACTCCGGCTCCTGCCCGCGCTGCCGCGGCGCAAGCAGGTCGCGTACCTTCTCCATGTACACCTCGATCATCGACAGCGACACCTTGATCGTCAGGTCAGCGTCCTCGTCCACCATCCGCTGCGCCTCGTCGAACAGGCACCGCACAAACCGCGGCGCCACTCCCGCGCGCTCCTCGCACCCCAGGTCCCCGAGCAGGCTGTACGTCTTTCCGCTCCCCGTCTGCCCGTACGCAAAGAGGCACACGTTGAACCCCTTGTATGCTTCCCTCAGCATCGGCCGCCCGATAGCCTCGAACACCTCCGCCTGGTCGCCACTGAACACATGGTCGAAGTGGTACGCACGCTTCGTCCTTTGCTCGTCATCCACGACGACACTGCCGCCCTCGGCACCGCGCACTACAACCTTAGTGCGATGCCGAACCCCCTTCTTTACAGGCCGAATGCGGAGAGAGACCTGCACGCGGGACTTTGCATCGTCCGACATGATTTGAATAGATCGAATTCACCTTGTGTGTGTGTGGGGGGGGGGGGGGGGTAAAGTGGGATGAAGCGGAGACTCGTGGTGTCACAATGTGCGTGTTGGTGCACGCGTGTTTCTTGTCTGGGCTGCTCTGTCCTGTTCCTCGCTTCCGTTACAAGTCAGAAAAACAAACGTGACACATGTGTGCAGAACGCACGAAAAAAATGAGCGCAGCAAGGCGGAAACGCCGGGGAGGGGAAGAAGGAGTGCTACACGCCTGCGCTCAAAGGTTCACTTGAGTCGTGTACATGCACCAGGGTCGGCGGACAGTTAAAACGCTGCTGAGAAGATGGTGTTAGTGGCTCTCCCTCTTCGTGATCGATGACTACGTTTTCAACCGGCAGCTTTTGTCTGGTGTGAGTGGTGACAAGCTGGAGTGCTGGGACGCAGTAGCGTGAGGCGGAGTCCTCTTGGATAACAGAGTCTGGTGTGTCAGAAGCCCCCTAAGCAGAAAGAGTCGCTAAAGAGATGCCCCTGTGGCCACTGGAGCAGAGCTGGAAGGCAGCAAGAGGCAAGCGTAGTAACGCCAAAGGTCAACGCTGCATAGAAGAAAGTGACAGGACAGGCGAAAAAAAAGAAAACAAATGAAGTCAAGGAAGCAGCCGAGAGAGAACGAAAGGACTCGGCACCTCTCCTGTTCCAGTTGGGGTGTGTTGCTGACTGGGAACAAACGTGCTGCACCCGCGGTAAACTCGACGGAGGTGTGCTTTCGGGGGCTAGGGACCTTCAGATGAGTAGAGGGAAGCTGTGGCATGACGCGGGTGGGCGTGCATCAGTATGGAAGAGCAGCGGCATTGACCCAAGAAGCGAGAGGAGATACGAGGCGAAGAGAGTCAGTTAACCGAGGCTAGAGAGCCGTAGAGGAGCCACACATATGTATGACGTTTATGCGAGCCGGTCTCCATTACTATGTGTGACACTCTCACAAAGAGACGTGCGCACAAAGCGAGAATTGCGTGCTGCTTGAGGGAGAAAAGAAAGAAGCGAGCAACACACCTTCCGCAACAAAAACCAAGGAAAACACAGCATGGCACCCCCTGGTATATCAAACTGCCGCGCCTACGCACTACTTGAGAGTAGTACGGAGAGCGATAAGATAGATCTGCATGCTTGCCGAAAAAGAAGCCTGACCTCACCTTTGATGCTTTCCGTTTTCTGCACACAGGCCTGCTAGAGTGGAGTTGTGCTCGCGTACTAAAGCAGAATGGTCACGCCGAAGAAAAAAGAATATTTTTTTGTATCTACTTCTTGTCCAGAGGCGCTACTGTGTGGTTGTCGAGTGAAATGTGCCAACGGACAAACATGCACAAACAGAGAAGCGAGAACAAGCACGAGAAAGCAAAGCCCCGTTCAACTGCCACCCACGACACTGACAGCAAGAGTAACGGAGACTGATCTGCGCCTCACTCAAGGGTGCAGCAACAACAAAAAAGCCCGCTGTGTCTCTGCTGTTCGGAGTAATGTGCGAGCAGAAAGTGGAGCAAACTAACCAAAGAAGGCATAGAAACGGCCCCTCAGCTAGGCAAGGCAGTCGCGCTCTCCACAACTTCACAGACAGGCGTGCAGCAGGCGCGTTCAATGGGTGTTACAAGCTCTAAGAGGTCCATTAGCTGCGCGCGAGTCCCCTAGCATGTACACATACACAGGCAGCCCCGCACTAAAATGTCCCAGAACACCGACACAAGGCAGTGAGCAGGTGTTCATTTTTCTACGAAAGACACCGCACCTCCGCATCATCTCTCTCCAGCGAGTCGTCAGCGGCACTCGTGATGCCTTCCACCTGCAGATATAAAACATCGGCGGAAACAAAGCGCCGAAGCTCGTCTGTCATGGGGCCGAAAATGTAGACCTGCTTAAAGTTGAACTTCGGGTTACCACCGTTTGCAGAGACAATGGGGGTGACAACCCGACTACTCGCCTGCCCCTCAAACCAAATCGATACACGCACGCCATCCGTGGCAAAGTCAGGCAAATGATGCAGTTCGACAAGCTCTACGACCACCATCACCTCATTGGCCTCTGTGAGCAGTACGTGAAGGTTGCATTGCAGCAACGGTGGTGGTCCCACCAAATCGTACAGCGGCACGACAAGTGTGTTTACTTCGTAGGAGCCTAGGGGGATAGAGCGCAGTGAGGTTTTGCACGTGCCACAAAAGCATACAAGCGGTGCACGTGCTCCCCCTACACCAACGCCAGCAAGCTGCGATACCATTTCCGACACAAGCGCATCGCGCTCCGTGAGCGCCTCCTGCAACTCCACCTCCATCTGTGAATTGTTGAGCGTCAGCAGTTCTCGATTCAGCGCCGCGATATCCGCCCTTAACTCAGCCACTTGAGACTCGTAGCTTTCAACCAAACACTTTTCACGCGCTACAGAGCCACCAAGGTACTGACGCAATCTGACGAGGTCACTATACTCCAAGTCTTTGGAGCTCTTGTTCACCTTCGCCTTGTTTGTGATGGCCATCGCGTTGGTGGCGTAGTCCAGCGTGGAGATGGACTCCGTCAGATTGAACGCGGTTGGCGACACCGTCGCCAGCATCCACGTCTTGCTGTTCCCGCCAAAGCTCTCCGACAGCAGCCGCGTCAGCTTCGACTCGCGCAGCGAGATGAAGGCGTCGCTGCCCTTGCGATCGCTGAAGGAGTTCAGTGCGCGCCCGAGCATCAGCAGTGAGTGGTTGATCTTCTTTGCCTCCTCAAACTGCTGCCCGCTCGACTCTGTCTTCGTCTGCCGCTCGCTCCCCGCAAGGTCCACCAGCGACACAACGCACTCCAAGTCCTTCTTTTTCACACACGCGAACTCCTGCGACAGCGAGATCTGCATGATCGCGTGCGACCGCGAGCTCGTCTCGTTCATCCTCGTCTCCGCCGTCTGACGGTTCGCGTTGCCCTTCCGCAACAGCTCCATCATTCGCTCAGCGCTCAGCACCTGGTGCACGCTCGCGCCACGCACGTACACGCGCCGACTCGGGTCCTCGTGGATCTCCAGCGACTCCGGCTCCTGCCCGCGCTGCCGCGGCGCAAGCAGGTCGCGTACCTTCTCCATGTACACCTCGATCATCGACAGCGACACCTTGATCGTCAGGTCAGCGTCCTCGTCCACCATCCGCTGCGCCTCGTCGAACAGGCACCGCACAAACCGCGGCGCCACTCCCGCGCGCTCCTCGCACCCCAGGTCCCCGAGCAGGCTGTACGTCTTTCCGCTCCCCGTCTGCCCGTACGCAAAGAGGCACACGTTGAACCCCTTGTATGCTTCCCTCAGCATCGGCCGCCCGATAGCCTCGAACACCTCCGCCTGGTCGCCACTGAACACATGGTCGAAGTGGTACGCACGCTTCGTCCTTTGCTCGTCATCCACGACGACACTGCCGCCCTCGGCACCGCGCACTACAATTTTACCACTTTTCTGATCCCCTTTTCCCAAAGGGCGGACACGAACAGACACCTGCACGCGCGATGTAGGGTCCGCTGCAGCGCTCATTTCCTGTTTCAAATGCGTTGTCTATTTCGTACAAATGACAACGAGAAGTAGCTGTCGTTTCTTCCCTACCGAGGGGAATAAGCTTGGGTACCAGAAGTGCTGCAGAGGCACCGAAGTTTTTTTAAAAGTGAAAGGGATAGTATAACGGTACGAGAATTGAGAGCAGAACAGCAGAGACCGTCTTGGTGAAGAGCATTTTTCCACTACTTCTACGCAGTCGAAATGCGATCTGTGGCGGGTATAAGCGAAAAGCACGCAATGCGCCGCATCTGCCCTTTTCTACTCTAAAGACGTTGTTTTCCTTCATTCGAACCGCAGTGGGAAGGAGACTGCTCGCCCATAGGTGGGAAAGCTGCGAAGCTGCTTCGAGAAAAGAAAGCTTTGTGGGCTTCCTTGGTAGTGGGTTGCTTTGCTTGGTTTTAATAGAGTCAATTACATGACACGAACTAATAAAAATAAAAGTACATTCGCTCCTGGAGGTAGTAAACCTTAGTAGTTCAGCTTCGTGCGGCGCCAATGGCGGCGCTTCTCGTTCCACTTGATGCGGTTGCCAGTGCGAAGACGAATCCAGTAGGGAACCGGCTTGTTCTGGTTCATCTTCTTCGCGTACTTCTTCTTAACGGCGAGAGGCTTGAAGCGACCCATCTTGTCAAACTTCTAGGAACTGTGATTGTGGGATTGGCAGTGTTAAGTTTGAGGTCGTTACATGTGAGCATTGTGTGGGGGCATTTGTTAAATTCGCAAAAGTGCATTTCGTTGCAAAGAAGCATAGAGACGAGTGGAGAAAGTAGGCGAGCGCAAAATAGTAAGCCACGAACAGCACGCTCGAACGACGGCGTGCGAACCGCTCAAGACGAGTAGGGAAATGCTGCGCCTGTAACTTATAGTTCACCAGTGGCTGTTGCCTCATGCAGACAAAAAGGTTGTCCCATAGAAAAGAAGCACCTCTCACTATACTGGAAACTCCCCTGTGGCGTAAAATCGAGGCCTTTGGACTCGAAAACATGGTGACAGTGCAGCGATCCCCTCCACTGCACTCGACACGCTTACTTGAGTTATCTTTGGATACGAATCTGTAGTGTCATGACAGTGGCTGCCGATCCTCAACGCGTGAATCTGGAAGTTTCTTTTTGGAGAGAAGCAAAGGAAACTCGCCGAAACGACCAAAGAACAACGACAAGAGAAAAAAAAAAAGACAGGGAAAATTCCTCAACAGCTTTTCCGAACGTGAAAAGGAAAGCCTTTCACTGCATACACATTTTCCGTCAATCCCTCAGTTTTCTCAACTGAAAGCGAGCCCGAATCGCAGAAGAGAAAGAGAGGGAGACGACTGAAAAGGGCTGCAGTAGCAACATTCCAACGGTATCTACCGCTTTGGAAGCTGTCGACCCTTGCCACAAGTAAACAGAAGTTGACACCTTCGCAGGCAGCCAGTATGTTCTCGCCAAAGAGAGGAAATAATTCACTAAACTCAACCCCGGGACCTAGCAATTTGTCAACACTACATAAAGATGAATGTGTCAGAGAGTCAAGAAGACTAAGTCGACGATTTGGTAGCATTTGCGGCCAACTACTCATGCGGATTTTGGTAATTGATGAAAAAGGATTCAATCAGCTTTGTCATGTAGTAGACATCGACAGTACCGCACATCTCCCGGATACTGTGCATGCTAATCATGGGGTTGCCAATATCAGCAGTTTTTATACCGGACAGAGAAGACAGAATGGGCCCGATGGTGGATCCGCAGGGAGAGTCATTTCGCACCACAAACTCTTGGATGGGTATGGCAGCCTTCTTTGCCACATCCTTCACTACGGCTGCTGTCAATCCGTTGGTTGCATAACGGGCGTTTGCATTGTATTTGATAACAGGTCCTCCGTGAAGAGCTGGTCGGTGAGCATTTTCGTGCTTGTCGGCGTAATTCGGATGACATCCATGTGCGCCATCGACGGAGAGAAGAAATGAATTGGCGACCAATGTTGCACGAAGGGTTTTGTTGCTTACAATGTGTTCAATAACATCAGGAACCAGTGAGCCAGCAGCACCCTGGGATGAGCTGGAACCACACTCTTCGTGATCGAACAAGCACACCATGCGCATCATCGTATCATTTTCCAATGCGTCAGCCTCGATAATTGCCTTCACAGCACAATAGCACGAGATGAGATTGTCGAGGCGCGGCGAGAAGATGAACTCATCATGAATTCCTCCAATCACTGCTGGTTGAGTGTCAATCACGCTCAAATCGAAATCAACAATTTCATCCGGGTTGCATTCAGCAACGCTCGCGATCGCCTTTATCAAGGAAACGCAGTGATTCGGATTGGATGCATCCTTGTCGTCACACTCCGCAATCCTCGCGGCTATCTGCGTCGATATGATAGGGATCAGATGAGACTCCTTGTTGGGCGAAAACGATTCACGATCCTTAGCAGAGGTCAAATGAATAGCGAGATTTGGGATACGCATGATTGGTTTGTCGATCTTAATGATTTTCTGCTCCAAGCGTTCTCGCGAAATCATAACGCGGCCGGCAACTGTCAAATCGCGATCAAACCACGAGTGCCACAGACCGCCACCGTAGCACTGGACTGCAACGCGCTCGTAATCAGCGGCGGTTGATTTTGTGCGCGGCTTCAGCAAAAAATTAGGGGAATCCGTGTGAGCGCCAACAATTTTTACACCGTTCATCGGGTCAAATTTTCCTCCGACTGAAAACGCAATGATGCTGGTGCCATTGCGCATCAAGTAGTACTTGCCGCCGGGAGTTAGTTCTGGCCAAACCTTTTCTTCATGAAGCTGCGTGTACCCGGCGTCCTTCAGCATTTTGGCAACTGTTTGCACAGCGTGAAATGGGGTGATGGCTTGATTCATAAAGTTGACAAATTCCTTCGCCATCTTCACAACGTGCTCAGACATAATGGTCGCCATTTTGCCACGAGGAGAAAAATAGACTGCGGGGAGAGTAGCGGGCAAAAAAATCTGCTACGGTGCGCAGCGGGACGGGGCAGACAAAATACAACAGGAACAGACGAGAGATAGTGTGAAGGAGACACAAAGAGAATTACCAATTCTATACGCATAGGACTCGGGGGGTAGAGATTTTTTACACGCTCAGCTGCATATGTGTGTGTGTGTGTGCGTGTGTGAGTGGGTGGGTGGGTGCGTGTGTAACTCGCAGACAACCGGTGAGACGGTGTGCCTTCGTCGAAGTGCGCCAACATCTCATTCACAGGGGAAAGGATGTCATAACAGTTTTTTTTTTGAGCACACTGCCGTGTGGATGAGATATTTTTCTTGGAACCGAAAACAAGGCTCCGTAGCTACCACGAGCAAACAGCAGGCCTGCTTCACTGTAGATGATAGTGTTGTGTTTTGCATTTTTTTCACTGGTGAGGAGCATGCTGTTCAACCGAAAATTGCCGAACAGATGAGCTGAGGTGAAGGAAAGCCATGCTGATCAGCAAGGCAAGCCCCACAGGGCTCTTGAACTTGGAACTACTAACACCACTCTGACGAGAAGAGCACAGAGCTACAAAGTCTCACAATGGAAGCCGCCAATAGGTATCAACAGTTGGAGTCACAGGCGTGACATCCGTCTTCCTGCGCTCAAAACAAAAAGGCTTTCCACGGAGATGGCTGGTCGTGACCTTCAAAGTTGCCATCCACTTTTGTCAACAACAATGTATGGGTCTCTTTACTAGTATTCCACTGTCTTCGTCGGTAAAGAGTCTCTTGATGAAAAGGGAAAAGCGGCTGACAGAACCTGCCACTACCCACGTCAAAAACTGGACCCGCGTAACACCTTTTGTCCACTCTTATTCCAGCTTTTCTGAAGAAACAGATACACTTGCTTCTCAGTTGAACATGCAAATGAAGCACTAGGGGGGGGGGCACATAGGTCAGTTTGTGTGGCGTTGAAAAAGACTGCGAACACCGTTGAACAGACTTGCGTTCCCATCGCTACTAGCCCCTCTCCCCGCTCCCGTGTGCATTCGCTTAACACCTGCCTTGTTTGCGATTGCGGAAACTGGGGACCAGCAAGAAGCAGAAGCTCTTGCCTCCCCTTCGCGTTGCGTACCTTCTCACTTCAAAAGAGAGGGGGGAGGCGAGTGAGGTGGCAGAGTGACCTTACCTCTCTTAATACACACATTTTGATTGATGTTTGTGATGACAGTGTGGACCCTCTGTCTTTACTGGAAGTGATGCTTCCGTGCGGTTCTCCTTGGAAAAAGTGTCACAGGCAGTGGCAGCTGTTGCCATGCGCTGCACAGGTACTGCTTTGCTGCGGCACGGCAGCAAGGCTTTGAAATGCTCGCCCTCTCGTTACACGCTGACTCTGACCTGCGGTGAAAGAGCTACTCGCCTCTATTCAGTGTCACACTCCTTCTTTCCCCAGCTGTGGTGCCGCTTTCACTCATTACTACTCTCTGCCATTTTATCCTCGTCTTTTTCTTTTAGCAACAATGCACAGTCATCATCAATGAAATCTCTTTTCCACCCGTCGCTGGCGGTCCTCGGGCCGGTGTTTGCGATCCCTTTAAAGCAACAGAAGATTGATGAAGTTGTCCGCGTCGATCATGCAGGTGAGGTGGCCGCTGTGCGTATTGCGAGGCACCAGCTTGAGTGGATGTCGCCACTGGACGATGCGTTCCCAATCACGCAAGAAATCCTGGACGACGAACTTGTCCACCAGCGAGTGATGTCTGAGCTTGCCGAGCGGCACGGTGTGCGGACCACTTCGCTTGATCCCCTTTTCAAACTCGGAGCATTTGCCTTGGGTGCCGGGACGGCGGCGCTAGGCAAATGCGCGATGATGTGCTGCCATGCGGCTGTTGAAGCCACCATTTTTGAACACTATAATGATCAGCTCCGCGAGCTCCAGGTGCTCGAGGACAAGTGCTCCGATATCAAAGAGAGCGAGGCCGAGAAGACGGCCTGGGCGGATGTTAAAAACTACATTGTGAAGTTTAGAGATGAGGAGAAGCATCACCAAGAGCTAGGGGAACAGAACGGTGCTGATCAAGCTCCTGTCTATCCGCTTCTCTACAATGGCATTCGACTTGCCTGCAAAGTTGGCGTTGCGTGCGCCAAGCGTATCTGAGCTGCTCCTCGAGCTTGTTTGAACTCTTACCCTTCGAGTGTCATTTCCAACGTCTTCAAGTGCACTAACAGAAACAAAGCAAAAGGAAAGATGCCCTTGGTTGATTAGTCTTGGAAACTAGGTCAAATGACTATCGTCGAAAGCGTATTTAGCTCACGAGATGAAATCAGCGAGAATGGCAGCTATGGGCTCGATATGTGACTGCGATTGATGAGGTGAGACCCGGAGAAAAGAAACTGATGATCGCATGTGCTTTCGTCTACTGGTTATGCTGCTTGTGCTTCCTGCCGCACTTTGCGTGCGCATTACTTTTCGGTGCCGCCATCCGTTCACTTCTTACTTAACCCAAAGCTGAAAACGACCTGATATCGAGCCCCCTCTTCTTTCTCGTTTGGCCGCAATGGAGCTTTCGCAATGTGCCACGCAGGCGATCTCAAAGTTCACTGACGACTTGGAGAGCATTGATCGCAAGTGTGAGGAAGAGACAACTGCCCTGCGCCTCGAGTACCGCAGCAAGATGGAGCCGCTCCTGATGGAGCGCCGTGAGCTTCTCAAGGGTGTCACCAACTTTTGGTCCGGTGTGCTTTCGTCTCCTGAGACACCGATCGCAGCGCTGCTGAATGGCACCATTGATCCTAAGATTATTCGCGCTGTCACAGATTTTCAAGTGGTGACCCGTATCAGCGAGAATAAGCTCTACCGGAAGATCATCTTTACCTTCCGTCAGAACATGTTTGTCGAGGAGGGCGAGATCTCGCGAGAGGTTGACACGGACATGGAAACAACCTCTCTGCATCCAGTCAAGTGGAAGTCTGGCACCGAGCGCGCGCGCACTGACTCGTTTTTCGCCTTCTTCACAGAGAACTTTTCTTCGGATCCAGAAGATGTGATGGAGGTCACTGAGGCTCTCGACACCATTTATCAGAACCCGTTCCTGGCGGTCGAGGCGGACTAAACGCTGCGATACGGCGCTAAACGTCGTGAGAGGAAGGTTAACGCAAGAACGGTAAAAAACAAAAGGCAAGTTTTCCTTTTGGTGTCTCAGCGACGATATGCTAAAATGTCTGGAACACTATCACCTTAGATGTTTGTTGGCCACGAGTGTACAAGCAACTTGTTCGACAGCACTTTGCGAGCAGGTAGCGGTCAGCAGCTGCTCTTGATCACCTTGTCTTTCTCTGTGTTTGGGCTCGTTTAGCTTTTCATCTCAACTGTTGCAAATGCTCTGCACTTTTTACATCTGCTGCTGCTTCTCGCTGGACAAGGAAAATCGAAAACAAATACATCTGCAAAGTGGAGTAGAACCGCTTGCATCTTTTCAGTATATCTTGCTAAACGCACCACAATTCGAAACGATGAATCTTCAGCAAACTACACGTGGCATACAAGACCTGCTTTACACACTTGGTACATCACTGGAGAGGTTCAGGGGTGCGAATGGCTTGCAGCATCTGCTAACCACGGGAAAACTATCCCTTCTGTCACTTTTTGGCGTGTTCGAGCGCACTAGAGATGAAGAATACAAGAAGCGGTCCGCCGCTGTAAATGAGACTCGCCGCTGTTTACTGCAGTTTGTCGACGATTTCGAAGGAATTACTGAGTCGACCGAGAATTTGGTGCGAAAAATAGACCGGCTGCTGGGTACGCTCGAGCAGTTTCATCGCTGTTGTGACATGGAAGTTGACGATCGCTCCAATGTCGGCGACTCAGATGCCCCGCCACTGGGACAATATTTTCGACAGATTCGCGAGGCCAGTAGTCGGTTGAAAGGGTTTCTTGATGACTTCAGCGCCTCGAAAATCACGTGCGTGGATGTGACACGCACTGCCATAAGGGAGATCGAGAAAGTGAATGCAGACATGTCGTGCAATGTCGCGGCTGCACTCACAGACTTCGACCGTCAGCGTCGTCGCCTTCAGATGAAGGAGAACGAACTGATGCACGCCATGTCTCGCGCCACGTCGGGGGAAAACCCGGCTGTACGATACGCAGAACTCAACTACGTGAAGGAATCGGAGGCGCTAGAGAGTCTTGGTCGGAAGTACATTGATTCTCTGGGAAATGCCATGACGGCAACTCATTTTGCTCTTGAACAGTCGTCGATGACCGGCTGGGCGTCGTCCAACGTCTTCTTTGTGCAGCTCGGTCAGCTTTTTAGCGAGCTATCGGCAATAGGTAAGGCGATCGCAGCGAACTTGCTGTCCATAAAGAACTCGCAGAAAGTGTCTCATCAGTTGTCAGAGGAGAAACGAAGGATTTTGCGAGAGCAGAGAGCAGCAGCTGCCGCGGCAGGTGTGGCGACCAGCAATGTGACATATCTTTTTAATGGAGGTGGAGGTGTCTCACCAGGGGCGTCATCTCCTCTTGCCACTCCATCGCCAGCGGGCCTATCTGCTAGGGTAAGCTCACCGACTGAAGGACCGGGGCGCGGATCCGTGAATCTTGACGATTTGTTTCACTGAGGAAGGTCCTGATGGTCATGACTCGACTCTGCCGCGTTTATTGCTTATTGTTTTGTGTGCAGTCCTTGTGCTCTCCCTTAGTTTGTCTGTACTGACTTATCACCCTATCGCTACGTGCTTGCTTGCGTCCCACTCGTTGCGAAAATGAAAACGCTCTGCTTGTCTGCCTTTTGACGCCGTGTGCGAAGCCACAGCCGTTCCCCAACATAAAGCACTTGGGGAGGTTGTCCCTTTACTTGTGTCTTCCACGGTATGCGTTCGAACGCAAGGTCCCTCTTGACTTTTGGGGATGTTGATTGAGACGCCTGTGCTACTCTTTGTTTTTCTGCGCTTCGCGTGAAGCAGTCGGGCAAGTGCCGAGGACGCAGGCTGAACCTACATATCACGCGCAGCTCCGACGAGAAACGACAGCTCCTCTCTTCACCACAGCGCACGATTGTGTTGTTGTGTTATCGCTGCTTCTCTCAGACTTTCTTTTCTCTGTCTCTCCGTAAAAATAACAATAATAACGGCTGCAAAATAAACAGGGTTTCTAATCACTACATTGGCGACTACAAGAAGGAACTATAATAGCTTCATTTTAAGAGCAATGAAGAATCGACCCGCTCTCGCGCTGGATGCGGCAGTTGTGGAGAAGTTCCAGCAGGACTCGAAGTCTTATCAAATCAACAGCAACAACTCTCTGCAGTTCCGTGCGTTCCTCTTCAATGAGGCCGGTATGTACACAAAAGACGGCCGCGAGCTGCCGAGTACTGTGAAGAAGGATGACATTGACTACTCATCGAAGCGCAACGTCGGCGCTGGAGCGAGCGGCGACGTTTTTTTCGCGCGCCTCAAAAAGGGCACATCGATTGCCTTGAAGCGTATTCCCATCTCGTCCAAGGCGCATAGAGACGAGGTGGACCGTGAGCTGCAGGTTTTCATGGCCCGCGGCGATTCCCCGTATGTGATGAATAACTACGGCGCCTTTTGGGATGCCGAGGACGATGCGATTGTGATCCCGATGGAGTGGATGCCGTACACAGTGAAGGACCTCGGACTGTTTTGGGGCGGACTCAACGAGGCACTCTTGAAGGCAGTCTTCTTTCAGGTGGTGTCTGGCCTGGTTTACCTGCATGATGTGAAGCGTGTGCTGCACCGTGACCTGAAGCCGAGCAACCTGCTCATCAGCGAAACTGGCCACGTAAAGATTGCTGACTTTGGTGTGTCGAAGCTGATTCAAACGCTTGCTGTGTCGTCAACGTACGTTGGCACCATGTGCTTCATGGCCCCAGAGAGGTTGGAGCAAGGCATGTACGGTTTTAGCAGCGATGTCTGGTCACTGGGACTCACTATGATCGGTGCTGTCACCGGCAAGAACCCCTGGGCGCCGCCGGAGGAGATGAATCTCTACCAGCTGCTCGGTAAGATGGCTAACGGAAGCACACCGACGCTTCCTGAGTCCGGCGCGTTTTCCGACGACGTGAAAGACTTTGTGAAGCAGTGCCTCGAGCGTGACCCGGACACCCGCCCAACGTGCGCAGAGCTGCTTCAGCACCAATTCTTTGATGGGGTAACCACCGAAAGTGCTGTGGCGATGGTCAAGATGGCAGTGGAGCAGATGACTCGCCTCATCAATAACAACGCACAGAAGGAGACGGAAGTGGCTCGATCACAGGAGTCTCTGGAGAAGGATG